>NC_079437.1:54521168-54622491 GCF_903798145.1 Danio aesculapii | reverse complement strand
AAACTATTTACATGTGAATGTGCCACAAATCTACTGCTTTTTTAAAACTGAAATACCTCATTTGCACAATATTATTCCGTCTTATGGAAAAAAGCACTTGTATAGTATATAGCGGGAAAAAATAAGTATCGAATGCGTCATGTTTTTTCCTGGAATAGTATTTCTAAAGGAGCTGTGACGTGGAATTAAACCAGAAACAAAAAACACAAACAATACAACATTAAAAAAAATAAAACAAAAAATATATAAATTCTGTGTAATAACAATGAAATGACACAAGGAGAAAGTTCTGAACTATTTAAATGTACTGAGTACTTTATATAAAAGGCTTTTTTGGTGATGGCAGCTTAAAGACACTTCTCATATGGAGAATAGTCACATGAATTGCTCAGTTTCTCACAGACTTCAACAGTCAAAATCTTGATAGTTTTGTGGGTCGGGTCTATCAAATCTGATCTTTAATTTGTATTCTCTATTGGATTCACATCAGGTGATTGGCTGGCCATTCTACAGCTTGATTTTCTTTCTCTAGAAAGCATTTGACAGTTAAGCTTTGGATCATTAGCTATGTTTCCATCCAAAGATGCAAATTAAGCGTATGCGCAAAACTGGAATACCGCATAAAAAGACATGAGAATAAAGCAGCGTTTCCATCCAATAGAGTCATAGAAAACAAAATCGTCACTTCCTAATTAACTGCTGCGAAATATTAAGAGTAAAAATGGAATTTGCTGTGGTAGGAAAAGCTGCATGAATCTTTTCTTCATTTAATAAATGACTTGCACCTCAGAAGACAAGTGCAGACACGCAATAAACACGTGGTAGCATTTGAAGGCGTAAGATGCTTTTTGATAGTTCTGATGCTTTGACAAGGTAATTAATAGTATAACACTAATACTGAGATAGTTACGCATTTTAGAATGACCAAAACAACATTTCAGATGCTTTACAATGTGTTCAGCCTGCTGGTTTGTCTATTCAAACACTTTTCATCACATGATCTCTTATAACAAAATCACATAGGGCTCGAAAATTAATCAAAGTCAACATACAGAACCTATAATCGATTGAATTTTTCCAGGTCAATTTTTTCAATTACTTTCCCTACTGCATGTGGAGTCACATGACCCCGCTCTGTTAAGGCTACTTTATACTTCTGTGTCGAAAGCAAGTCCAGTGCAGCCTTCGTGTGGTTGCATACTTTTGTGAGCACATTACATGAGAATATATTTTTTTGTTCAAAACTTATTAGTGAACTATGAGGGCAAAAAAAAAAAGAATAAAAGAATCGTTCATTAAACATTAACCAGTTAAAATGTTCAATTACTCGAGATTTTGATTTTAGGCCAAATCGCCCAGGCCTAAAATCACATGACTTTTTTAAATGCACATACTGGAATATTTTTGGTTAAAGTGTTTCCATCGTAGTTTATGCGTATCTTTCCATAACCAAAATGGCAAAAAAATAAGTGCATGGAAACATAGCTAGTGTCTTGCTGAAATGTCCAATTTGGTTTCATCTTCATCATTCTGATAATGTAGAGGTTGGACTGAAGCAGCTAATATTAATTTACACTGATGAAGAGCATAGAGTTGCTGAATAACTACTGAGAGATTTCAGCTGCTGACTGGGCTTTCACTGCCTTTCTACACCTCCCTTTCTTCATGTGTTCAATAATTTTTTCCTGTGTCATTTCAATTTATCACAACTTTAATTGTAATCTAATTAGTTTAGCCTTCTTTGCATATATGAATTTCTTTAGTTGTTATCAACATCCGGTAAACATTTCAAGCCAACAGCACCTTTATAAATATCTTTTCTGAGAAAAACAGTGACGTGTTCAATACTTAATTTCCCTGCTGTATATATAGTCTGTCTTTTATCATCAGGTTATGTGTATAGTTAAGCAGAACGACAATAATGCATAACTTGAACTTGACTTGACAATCCCCCCGATCATAAAAGTGGATGTCTGCATATTTTCAATTTCCAACTAGAATTAAAACTAGATCTTCCATCAGCGATTCATTCTGCTATCCTTTAACTAAATACATTTTTAAAAATGTTCTTGAGCAGGTAGTTTAAGGGTGGCCAAATACCATTTATAAATAAAGTTAAAAATACATTAAAAATCAATCATTATTTTACACTTTAAAATAAACACATCGATACAAAATAATCAAAAAAATGGAAATTAGATTAAATCATGTAAAATTTTGGCAATTCATTCATTCATTTTCCATCAGCTTAGACACTTATATTTATAAGGGGTCACCACAGCGGAATGAACCACCAACTATTCTGGCAAATGTTTTACGGAGCGAATGCCCTTTAAGTCGCAACCCAGTACTGGGAAATACCCATACACTCTCATACACATACACTACAGCCAGTTTGTTCATCCAATACACTACATGTCTTTGGACTGTAAGGGAAACCGGAGCACCCGAAGTAAACCCAAACCCACGCAAACATGGGGAGAACATGCTAACTCCACACAGAAATGCCAACTGGCCCAGCCAGGACTCGAACCAGTGACCTTTATGCTGTGAGGCGACAGTGCTCACACTGAGTCAACATGCACCATTTTCCTAGCTAGAAAGTTATAAATATAAGTGTATGATTATAGAAGACCATGAATCAACATGCTATTTATTTTGGATATTTTACCAGGGGTGTTTTTGTTGCACACCATAGAAGACAACGGTTAGCATCAAATAGTTTTTTTTTTATAAATAGGAAAAAATATTGGTTTATTTTGATTTGTTATTTTCATCTTTCGGTTTGGATATTTGCACCAGGTCACAGGAAGCTACATAAACATCAAATAAATACTTTATCCAACTACGATAATATTGATATGGATCAAAATACGCAAATCATAAATAATAATAAATATAACAATAGTATTATAGGGCAGCACGGTGGCACAGTGGGTAGCACAATCGCCTCATAGTAAGAAGGTCGCTGGTTCGAGCCCCGGCTGGGTCAGTTGGCATTTCTGTGTGGAGTTTGCATGTTCTCCCCATGTTCACGTGGATTTCCTCCGGGTGCTCCAGTTTCCCCACAAGTCTAAAAAACATGTGGTATAGGTGAATTGGGTAGGCTAAATTGTCCGTAGTGTATGTGTGTGAATGAGAGTGTATGGATGTTACCCAGGGATGGGTTGCAGCTGAAAGGGCATCCGCTGCGTAAAACATTTGCTGGATAAATTGGCGGTTCATTCTGCTGTGGCGACCCCAGATTAATAAAGCGACTAAGCTGAAAAGAAAATGAATGAATAAATAATATCATAATGTAAATCATATTTTAAAATAACAATAATAAACAATGTACAAATACATATGATTCTAAAGAAATTAATACTTAGGAAAAAACTAAATATTTAATAGTGTAAACTGGACATATATTTAAGGATACGGTTGCCTTAGGATGATCATATTTGGGGGTCTATGCAATCCAAGACACTAAAAATCTTCTAGAGAGTTCCTTGCACAGAACTTTAAAAAATAAAGTATGTATGCCATTCAGATGTAACAGTGCTGTGTACACGCAACACAGCACACACGCGATCTCAAATAACGACACAGCATGTATGACCGCTGCTGCCATCATGTATTTGTATTGTTGCTCAATGTAACGTTACCATATAAAATATAAAATGACTGGAACAACACAGTCTGATGCAAAATTGCGTTTAAAGGGAAGCTTACCGAAGCTAGGCCGGTTTTATCAGAGAACAACGCTTATCAACGTTTTACTGAAGCATCTCGTGACTCATTCGCGATAGTTGACGCTGGTGCGTGCGCGCTCACATCTGCAGAAATAATCCGCTTCCAGTGATCCAGCTGTTATGATCAATACAACAGCATCCAAAATCCAGACGCTGACATTTCACACACAGATAAATATATAAATACAGCTTGTCACTGAACAGGAAGTGAGATCACGGCTGCAAAAAAGAGGCGGATGTAGAACAGTCTTCCTGTGGGTTTTGTTTTGCGTTCATAAATGGATGAGATTTGACTAAGTAAATTAGGCTATATTTTTATGTGAGGGAAAAAATCACCATTTATATTTGTAGCTGTATTAGCTACAGCATGCTCACACATTTAATCTTTTATCACTTAAGTTATTAACTATTAGTCATTTGCACATCTACACCCTTGAGTGAGAACATGGGTGAGAAAGATGAAAATAGAAAATGAAAGATAGAAAAATGATTAAATTAATTTAATATTTTAAAATGAACATTAATAAAACTCATATTCACATAATTTACAAATGTAAAATTTTACAAAATGCTAAAGGAGCACAATTATTAACATTACATGACATCTGACACTGCCTTTGGCACATGCCATGCTTAGTGACACTTCTTCCGGTGGCACATCAAGCTTTCACTGGCAGGTTTCTTTTTTAGTGAAATGAGTTGTGGCATGTAAAGGCGTGGACTTAACCAATAAGCAGTGGCGGTTCTAGAGGGGGGCCGGTGCCCCTGTGTCAACAAGCTTGGCCCCCCTAAATTTAGACGCGTATTTTTGTGTCAAAACGCCACAGAGAAGCGAGATCAGGCATCGGTGGCGCGCGCTGTCAGCGTCGCGCGCAGTCGCATTGCGCTCTCTCCCCTCTCTCACTGTCAGTGACGGTGTTGCGCACTTCAGTTTCCCGCATTCGTCAGAAGTTAGACCCCAAATTGACACAGGTAATAAAAAGTTTCAACTTCAGTCATTTTTATGTTGTGAAACACTATCAAAATGTTGATTATATTAGACTTTTGTTTTCAATAGCGATTTCAAAACTTATAATAGAGGAAGTCTTCGGCTATGCAGAGGTTATTATTAATCAGAAATTGACTTAGGAAACGCAGTCTTGAATTTACAAACAGTCGGCAAGTACCGGAGAACAGATGTAACACATTGATCCAGTTTAGTTTTCAGTCACGCTCATGTAAAAGTCTTATTCAACTCGTTTAGTTTTGCCTTTATTTGTTTTTGTTTTCAGTCGTGACCTAAAGCACGAGTCTTCAACACATGATTTATTAAAACACGTTTTTAAACATAATAGTTTAACTAACTAATTTCTAATAACTACTTTTTTATCTTTCCCAATGGTGACAGTCAGTGCATAGTATCAGTGGCGGCTGGTGCTAAAAAAATGTGGGGGGGCGCAAACATAAGGAAAAAAAATCTAACTGTTGGTAACGCAAGTGTAAAAGCCATTTCAGGTGTTGTATCAAAAAACAAAAATATGACTAAAGCATACAATAAATGCATCACAAATCAGGAAATTTTGGTTCAATTTGGGTTTATTATCAGTAATGAACTAATCAAGATAATCAATAAACACACACACGTTGCCTAATCACTGGCCAGTAGCACTACTTGAAAATAAATTTTGCTGTCATTTCTTTCTGGCTTGCAAATTTCTCAATGACCTTTTGGTTAAAGTCAGTCATCTCAGTCACCAGTCTCTTCTCTATTGACAGCATGGCCAATGCATTCAGTCTCTCTTGGGTCATGCTGTTTCTCAGAAAAGTTTTATTCTTTTTGAGGTTGAGAAGCACCTCTCAGCTTCTGCTGTGGTCATAGGCATAGTTACTAGAATCTTCAGGAGAGTTACAGTCTCTGAAAAGACTTCCTCAAGATTGTTCTCCATAAACAGCTGGAGTAGGTCCAAAGCACCACAACAGGCTCTGAACTTATCCTTGGAGTAGATGAGACTAAGCTCTGTCTTCAGCTTACTTCCATCGAGCACTGGATAGGCCTGTTATGTGCATCTTCTGGAAATGCTACTGTATACTGCTCAAACCTGTCTGCCTGCAGAAATGTAGCACTACCAAGGTGGTCTGTAATGGAGAACCTCTCCAGTGTGTGTGTGTCAGTGGTATCACAGACCTAAAGGATAAAGACAAAAATGATGTAATTATGACAGTGTCTATTTCAATTGCTACATTTAAAATAACCAGGTTGAGTTATAAAGGCAGGCCAGTTGTAGTGTTTAAATTTATACTCAAAACTTCATAAACACGTTAATTCTTAGTAAACATGTCAAGCCCCACAAGAGGGAACAGAAGAATAATAAATCCTTTAAGATAATAGTTTAAAGACTGTATATGTTTAAGATCACCTAGTCATAAAAATGCATTTACATTTATCATAGTTTTATACAGCCCAATAATCCCAGCTTATAAATCAACAACACTTAGCTTCAAAATTCCTATCAACTATTTTTATATAATGCTTCTAAAATGACACACGTAAAGACTTCTATTTGAAAAGAGATCTGGTCATTGTATCATCTAAACAAGCCAGTGGGCTTGCAACAAATTAAACTGTATTGTTTCATTTATCATCTCTGGGTAAATGTTTATTACTCCTCAAATTATTGAGCAGTTCCAGCGATATGGATGTGACATTTGCAGTAAAAACTCAAAACATAAATTCACATAAAGTTTATATTAACATTATATTTAAACATCTGTTTATATTTTCTAAAACTACTGACCACATAGTTATAAGTTCAGAAAAATATCAATCTGTAAAGATGTTTTGAACTTTAAATGAGGAAAATAAACATGTGTCCACAACGTTTCGGTACCAGGACTTTGAAACAGAAAACAGTAAAAGGCATGACTTACATTACAACCTGCCAGCCATCTCCGTTTGTCATAACAAGTGCTGGAAAAGCCCAGAGTGTACGAGCGCCCGCGATCACTTGACTGCTGGTGAATTTGCAAGGTCGATGTGGTCCAAGCTCCTTGATTCTTTTTTTTTCATCCAAACGACTTGTAAACGGATATCTTTGCAAAGGTTCAACGGAATTTTCCTTCATCTCGAGAAATTGTCGTCAGTTAACTGAGGCTGCTGCTAAGTGAAAGGTCTAAGTGAGAATGGTCCAATCACATAAGGCCAATCATATAAAAACAAATATGATTCGTTCTAACAACAAAAATGGGTGGGTTCGGGGCGCAGAGTGCTGCGCCCCAAGGACAATTTAAAACAGGCCAATTAGAGCTCATTGTCATATCACATGCATTGCAAAAGTTCGTGTACCTACATAGACACTCATTAGTCCGGCGCCCCGCACTCATATGAAAAAATATTATTCATACATTTTTTTTATTTTCAATAAATGTTAATATGACTAACTCTAGAATGTTATCATTAAATCAATTTATTTTGTTAATATTTGTGATAATAAATATTAACATATTAAAGGGGGCTAACTTGAAGGGGGGCGGCGCCCCAGCGCCCTCTATTGACCAGCCGCCACTGCATAGTATTTTACTAGTTATTTAGCAAGATAGTTGTACTCAGACAAAGTCCCTTTAAGTTTTATAGTCTTTGACTTAAAATGATTATTTTTTATTAAAAACTGCTTTTATTCAAGAAATAAACTATAATAAATAAGACTTAATATGACTCCAGATTAATTATTTGTGTTTTATAGGAAATACTGTGAAAATCTGCTTGATTTAGATCACTTGGGAAACATTATTTTAAAGTAATAGGATGGCAAAAAATGGACTTCAACTGAATCTGTTAAAAGTTTACAGGTGTAAAAATGTGCCTTGATGGGTAGCGCAGTTCCCTCACAGCAAGAAGGTCGCTCGTTCGAGCTCCGGCTGGGTCAGTTGGCATTTCTGTGTGGAGTTTGCATGTTCTCCCCGTGTTGGCGTGGGTTTCCTCTGGGTGTTCCGGTTTCCCCCACCAGCCCAAAAACATGTGGCATAGATGAATTGGTTAAGCTAAATTGTCCATGGTGTATGGGTGTTTCCCAGTGATGTGTTGCAGCTGGAAGGGCATCCACAACCAATGCTGTATAAGTTGGCGGGCAGTGGCAACCCCAGGTTACAGTTTTCTCAGTCACTTTGGTGCATTTCAAGTAATGAAATGAGGACTATTAGTTTTATATGGATTGACTATTCAGCATTCACAAGTTTAGTTAATTTTGACTGACTTGATATTTGGCGATTAATAATGTTAAAAACCAGCAGAGAGTTCTATGAAAGCAATTGATGCATGTCCAAAAGCATATGCAATTTGTTGGAAGGAATGAGAAACTGCTACTATGATGTGCACAAACGACTAATTGTTTTGAGAAATGCATTAACTGTTGTGCAAATGTAAATAGTGTTGTGAGAAATGCACCAAAGCCACTGAGAAAACTGTAATAAAGGGACTAAGCCAAAAAGAAAATTCATGAATAAATGTTTATGAAGACTGCAGAATGATGCATAAAAATGACTTCAAATAATTAAGTATATAGTTTGTTAAGTATATAGTTTGTGATGTATGTTAAAGTGTGCCGCCTAAAAGTACAAGTGGTCCCTGCCCGGCCCCCCCAATTACTCTGGTCTAGAACCACCACTGCCAATAAGTAAGGTAACCACCACCCAGGGCCAAGGGGAATCTGGGGCCCCCGAACAATGCCAAGAAGCCTGTATTAATCATATAGCTCTTTATAAATTTTCTATCATATGTTGTAAAATCTGTCTATAACTGTTAAGATTTGTCTCAGACAAAGCTTGCATACTTTTCTGTTACACACTGAAAAGTATATACTTTTCCTTTACAAAAAAAGTACATACTTTTAGGGTCCTCATCCTATCCATAAGGGTGCGCCCTGCAACTTCGGCCGCTTGGATCCGAGATCTTGTCCTTTCAGACAAGCTCATGAGCATAGGTGAGAGTAGGAACGTAGATTGACCAGTAAATCAAAAGCTTTGCCTTTCGGCTCAGCTCCTTCTTTAACACAATGGACCAGTATATCAACCACATTACTGCTGCCGCTGCACTGATCAGCCTGTCGATCTCACGTTCCATCCTTAATGAAACTCACTATATATTGTCGGGTGATTGTTTTTGAGGTGCCTGATCAGCTTTGTTGTCTTAACTGTAACCTTTTCACCTTTACACAATCCCAAGTTTACATATCTCACAATTTCTACGACAATGTTGTCATCATCAACTTTATAATACCTCTAGACGTTACGTCTGATTTCCATCGAGTCTAAAACCTTGTAATCGGGCCCGACATCCCCATTTTAGGGCATAGTATAAGTGAATTGGGAGGCAGCATAGGCTTTCTAGAAATATGTGCAAGTGTGTTGAGGCAAGTTGGAGCTAAAACGTGCAGGACACCAGCCCTCCAGGACAGAGTTTGGACATCCCTGCTGTACATGATTACTTCGTGAAATTGTTTTTTTATTTGTAAATTTATTGCTTTAATGTAACATTAAGAAGATTAAGATTCCTTTAAATATTAAAATATACTTTAAATACTTTATATACTTTTTATATATACGGTTGAAGTCAGAATTATTAAACCCCCTGAATTATTAGCCTGTTTATTTTTTTCCCCAATTTCTGTTTAACAGAGAGAAGATTTTTTCAACACGTTTCTAATCAGAATAGTTTTAATAACTCATTTCTAATAACTGATTTATTTTATCTTTGCCATGATGACAGTAAATAATATTTGACTAGAAATTTTTAAGACACTTCTATACAGCTTTAAAGTGACATTTAAAGGCTTAACCAGAGTAATTAGGTTAACTAGGCAAGTTAGGGTAATTAGGCAAGTTATTGTATAACGATGGTTTGTTCTGTAGACTATCGAAAAATATATAGCTTAAAAGGGCTAATAATTTTGACCTTAAAAAATTAAAAACTGCTTTTATTCTAGCCGAAATAAAGCAAATAAGACTTTCTCCAGAAGAAAAAATATTATCAGACATACTGTGAAAATTTCCTTGCTCTGTTAAACATAATTTGGGAAATATTTAAAAAAGAACAAAAATTCAAAAAGGGGCTAATAATTTTGACTTCAGCTGTATTTATTTAAATAGCTTACTTTTTAACATGCAGGTTATTTTTTAAAAATGCTCGGGCCCCATACCTAGAGCTGCTTAGGGCCCCCAAATCACTAAGTCCACCCCTGGGCATGTATACTACTTAACTTTGTTCTTGACGCAGTGTGTGACTCCTCTACCGCTGCATAAGCTTTTTGCAAGAGTTCACACTTAGATATGCTTGGCGTTAATAGCAGGTTTGGCTGGGAGAGAACCCTGAGCTCGGAGATAATTGAGCATATAAAGGGGGGTTCAATATCAGGTTGGTCTCGAGAGCTCCCGTTAGAAAAGGGAGGAAAAGGAGGAGATGGGGTGGAAGGGGAGATTCTTCCAAAATGAAGATAAGGCTGTGGGTAAAATCGATCTGATTGGATTATTACTGATTGTAGATGTGAGACAAGCCGTGATCAATCATATCATGTGCTCATCTCAAAATTAGTTTATAAAATGTCACCTAATTATTCTGAACTTATCTGTGTCTGGTTACAAAAAATTAATTAATAAATAAATTACATAGGCTATACTGAACATTTCTAGAACATTTCCCCCAAACAAATAACCAAATGAGAACAAAAACTGAAATGTTAGTGAAACTATCTGCCCTGATAGCCCACATGCATGATATTGGAAAAAACTGACATTACGATATATTTTTTCTGCAACATATATTGCGATATTTATATAACTTCACAAGATGACGTGTAAATATTTGGAAAGAATTATTATAAAAATTATAATTAGGGAGGTAGATATACAAAAATATACAAAATAAAATGAGCCCATATGAAAACAAATCAAGGATAAAAATGAAAGAAAGAGTGCTTCATAGTTTTCAGTTGAGTAAAATTTACAACAAATACTTTAACTCTACTTGCACTACATTTTTGGGCAAGTACTTGACTATGATTTTTGATACTCTTTCCACTACTATCTATCTATGTGTGCGTATCTGATCATTACAGTAAATAAGGACAGTTTGTGTACCGCTTAAAACTGTCCTCAAAGTCCTCACATGGTTGGCATCATCTATTCAATTCCTGTTAAGGTTGAAATCATTTCTTTAAGGTTAGGTTATCATTTAAAAAAAAATGCTACTAGTGGTTTAAGGAACACAATTTAGCCAAAGAGATATATAGCATAGTGGAAGTTAAAGGGTTAATTAGGCAAGCATATGTGTGTGAAACTGGCATAATATTTGTTGTCCTCCTCATTTCAATTTCACACTGAAATAGGCCTATATCACGTAATTAGCTCAAATAAACAGTCTAATGAATAATCGTCAATCCTATATGGGAATGTGACAATTTTGGGGGAAAGCTTTCGCTGGAATTTATATAGCCTGTTTCAGAGTTTGATAAAGATTGATTTTGAGTGGAAAAACAAACTCAACAATACAAATCAGGAAAACCCATGCCAGTCAACTGAGAAGTTATGTTTACGTTATGCACAACTGTGCGTGGTTAAACCGACTCCAGGGACTGCCTGTTACAGTAACTCATGTGACCAAACACGGAACTTACATCTAAAAGATTCCTTTTTGATATAACAAACAACAGACTTGACATTACATGCTAAGTCTTTAGAGTTAGACATATCGAGTTCAATAATACGGCTTGTATCACGGACAGCTCAGTCCTCGTCTGATAATCTTTATTTAGTGTTCAGCCCACCCATCTGAGGTCTGTGCGGAAACGGAGCAAGCGCGTAACAAAAACTAAGAAACAGGAAGCGCGTTTTTGGATCTTTCGCGAGTCTGCTGACGAGAAAACACACACAAACAGTAAGTTGTGTTCGTTTAACATTGGTTTGAACGAGTGATCTATAGATTTGAAGCTACAGCTCTTGAGGATTTACATGCATCGTGTTTAAAAGTGCTTTATTTAGCTTCGGTGTCATTATGAGAGCGATTTCCTCACAAAAGTAGCCTATTAGTGTTTCTTGTAAAAGTAAAGTGTTTCTTGTCTAATGTCAGATTGAATACCAGTGTTTCTTAAATGTATAAAACGCTGTTTTTTATGACAGAAGACTATGGCAATGCCGATGCCGACAGCACCTCCGATGGAGAACTCGACCCTTGTGGGACACCCGCCTCCTCCATCATACGATGAGGTTTCAGGCGCAAACCCTTATTATCCAGCAGGCCCTTATCCTCCAGCGGACATGAAGGCATCTGGCCCTCCTCCATACCCGACACAAGAATACAGTCAGATGTACCCACCGACCGCACAAGGACAACCTGTAACCAGTCCCGTCGGTAAACGGCCACCATTACTCTTTTTCAACAGTAACTTTCTTGTCAGTTTTTTCCACAGATATACATTTAATATAAAAAAGTATCTATATAAATTGCAGACATTCAATATGTAACGTTACATGTAAGTTACATTTTTGAAGACAGGTCTTACCTGGTTGACTAGTGCCCCCTCAGCTGGCACAGCTGATCACATCGTCAACTTTCACTAGCTAAAAGCAGAAGTTGGTTTCTGAATTTTTCCAGTTAAAACGAAACAAGGAATTTTCCCTCAATCACTTGTGGTAATGTGGGTTTGTCCGTTTTATATATTATTTTATTAATCAAAGTTATACGTTTACAGGTTATATTAATTTCTTACATTTACTTTTATTGAAATAATTATCTTTTAAGTTTTTATTTTATAGAGACAACACTTATATTCTGCAGTAAAAAAAAATTATTTGCCTTTTAATCAAATACTTAATTATTCATAAATTATTTAAATATACATATTCATATACAATTATTTGATCAAGAACACTGTAAAACTTTTTGTTAAAAGTTGTGACATTTTAACATTTGAAATAACTTTTTTTATTGAATGTAAAAATGGCAGCATTTATTTATTTATATATAAAATAACTTGTTCACTGTACAAAATATAACATTTTAAAATATTTATCAGCTAATTTATCGTTTATCAGCCTCCAAATCTAAAGATATATATATATATATATATATATATATATATATATATATATATATATATATATATATATATATAAATAAATAAATAAAAGTTTGGGCACCCCTGCTCTACAGTTATCAAGCATATAAATGTTTTAATTTTTGTTGGGGAAAAAAAACTGAAAATCAAAACAAGCTGCATCCTTTTCCATCAAGCAACTTCTTAACATTTAAAGTTATGAAACCTTTTAATAACAAGCACATTTCTTGTCTGCTCTTCAGTAGCCGTCCAGACAGTGTATGTTCAGCCTGGTCTGGTGTTTGGAAACGTCCCAGTTCAGGCTCACTGCCCAGTGTGTTCACAGTCCGTCATCACTCGTCTGGAGTACTCCTCAGGACCACTAGTCTGGCTCTCCTGTGCAGGACTGGCCGTTTTCGGGTAAGTTAAAACATGACTGATATCTCAATACTGCAGAAAGACTCTCAGCTGATCATCCTGCTCCTCTTCCTGCTGTTTCAGCTGCATCTACGGCTGCTGCCTGATTCCGTTCTGCATAGAGGACCTGAAGGACGTCACGCACCACTGTCCAAACTGCAGCAGTGTTTTAGGGGTGCACAAGAGATTCTGAAATCCCCCCAGAGCCGTGAAACGCACCTACTGTGTATTTATGAAGGAAGGAAGTTACAACGAATTCATTCTTAAGAGTAAGAGTCGATTCACCAATCTGTGCCACTCACAAACTGACATGTAATCATACATACACAGTCAAACATGCACATTTACAGCTATGAGGGACAAATAAATATAAAGTAAATAAGAGCACTTGGAAATTATCAGTTTGTGGTATTTGCGAAGTAGAAAGCATAAGATTTTTGTTTTGACCTGAAAACTGATGACATTTGTACATTATTTTAGAAAAATGCGCAATTCATAGCATAAATTGACAGTTGGTCAACGTTTTCAGCTGTTCATTTTGTCAACAAAAATAAGGGTGAAAATGTTTCTCACCTAAACAAACAGAAACTTCACAGTTCTACGCATTAATGACATCACTGAGAATTATGAATGAGCAGCGCAAAATCATTGATGAAAAAACGAATCTAAAATGTTGTCAAAAAGATCAAAATGAACATTTTTCATTGGAATAATTTGCTCATTTATTTATTCATTGGATGAGCAGATCAGAGTGCGCATATTCAGTTACTGGCGCAGCAGACTTGTATGTTTCAGTTTGTTTCAATCTATCTTCGTTTACGAAATTAACACTTATTTTCTGACACAAGATTTTTGTTTTGGCCTGAAAACTAATGACATTTAAACAATATTGAAGAAGAAGAAGAAAAAAAAAAGCTTTACCAAGTGGAAATCACTGCAGAGCCACAAGGGCAAAGCTGAGCTCCAGCTCCTCCATGCTGCTCTACTTCTACAAGTGATGACAATGGGGGTTGGGGTTAGAGGCGGAGTAAGTGAACGCATTAAAACAGTTTCTAGGGGGAGGAGCTGGTGCTCAAGCTCCCCCCTCATTGGAGGTGAGCTCTACCCAAGTAGCTCCTCAGCGAGCACCCATTATTGCATAAATTGACAGTTGGTCAAAATAATAAAGAAGTTTCGTTTTCAGCAGTGTTCATTTTGTCAACAAAAAATAAAGGTGAAAAAAATCTTCACAATTCACAGCAGTAACATGACTAAATATTATTAATATACAGCACACTGTGAATCACTGCTGAAAAAAGACTAAACTAAAATGTAGTCAAAAAGATCTAAAGCATGGGTGCTCAAACCCGGTCCTGGAGGGCTGGTGTCCTGCATAGTTTATCTCCAACTTCCTTCAACACACCTGCTCAGAAGTTTCTAGTATGTCTAGAAAGAGTTGGATTAGCTGGTTCAGGTGTGTCTAATTGGGGTTAGAACTAAAATATGCAGGACACCGGCCCTCCAGGACTGAGTTGTGCACCCCTGATCTAAAGTAACAACATTATTTTTTGCTATAATCATTCGATGAGCAGATCAGAGCATGCACATTCAGTTTCTGGCACAGCAGACTTGTCGAGTCACTTTTTTAAAATTCCAAACCATTTTCGTTGACGAAATTAACACTGACTTTCAGACACAAGTCTTCAATTTTAGACAACACGAGTTCAATCTCAGATTTAAGTTTCAAGAATAAAGAAAGTGATATTTTCAATCACAACAAATGAAAACATTTGTTATTGTGACCCATTTTCTGTCATTATCAGATCTTTATAGAAAACGCATATTAAAATTTGTAATACCATAAATCTAGAGAAACTGAGAATTTTCAAGTAGTCTCATAATTTATTTATTTTCCATAGCTGTATTTATATAAATGAACATAACTGTCTTATCTCTGCAAACTGTGATTTCACTGACAATTAATTGTAATCTTTTTGTTTTTATTGTATATTTAATAGCAGAACTGTAAGAAAATCTCTTTGTTTGTGATTGAAGCTTAATTACAGTGTAATTTCACTTAAATTTTCATAGAAAATAATTCTTGAAATAAAATTTATATCTCACTTAAATGTCTTTTGTGTGTCAATCAGGAGATGTCATTTGCAAATATGCTCAGATCAATAGAGTGTTGAACCAAAATTAATAAGTGCAAAAATAATAATAATAACAATGAAACAAAATTAGGGCAAAACCCGCTGGAGATCTTCCACTTCATATATCCAGTTTCTCCTGTGAAGAGCTGCGTTTTCAGAAAGGTCTGCCATTTTCACAGCTCGCAGGACTGGTTCTGGACTGTGAGACTGGATGACACCCATAACCATGACGTATTTACCTGTGGACAAAGGACATTAAGCTGTGAACATAAAACACACTGCGTGGAGTGTTGTGCTTGCATAACATTACGTGCAATAAAGGGCCTGTTCCAATTCACACACTTCCCGTTTTGGCCACGTACACAAAAGTGAGTGTGCAACTAGACACATCCAGATCTCTAAGCCACGTTTACACTGTCAGGTCTTGATGCCCAATTCCGATTTGTTGTCTATATATGATTTTTTCTGATGTTCTTTTAAATGTGACCCATATCTGATTTATGTGTTTACAATTGCCAAACAATTTACGAAGTTGTGCATGCGTAAAGGCGGGTTCTTGCATCTGCGCCACACTAGCCATGATGGAAGAAATCGTCTTGCTTTCATGCTCTGCGAAATATGTGAAGTTCGCCCAACTTTAAAATGATCTTGAGGCGGAGGAGGAGGGAATGGGCCATCATTGCAGCTTGCACCAATGGCTTATATAGGGTGTTCTCCACCATTCAGAGGAATTTGTGGGTACGAGAGAGATCTCAGGTCTGGTGGGAGCAATACCTCTCGACCCCCTGAATTATTAGCTCCCCTGTTTATTTTTTCCCCAATTTCTATTTAACAGAGAAGATTTTTTCAACACATTTCTAAACATAATAGTTTCAATAACTCATCTCTAATAACTGATTTATTTTATCTTTGCCATGATGAAGTACATAATATTGACTAGATATTTTTCAAGACACTTCTCTACAGCTTAAAGTGACATTTAAAGGCTTAACTAGGTTAATTAGGTTAACTAGGCATGTTAGGGTAATTAGGCAAGTTATTGTATAACGATGGTTTGTTCTGTAGACATTCGAAAAAAAAATTAGCTTAAAGGGATAATAATTTTGACCTTAAAATGGTTTTTAAAAAATTAAAAACTGCTTTTATTCTAGCCGAAATAAAACAATAAGACTTTTTCCAGAAGAAAAAAATATTATCAGACATACTGTGAAAATTTCCTTGCTCTGTTAAACATCATTTGGGAAATATTTAAAAAAAGAAAAAAAATTCAAAGGGGGGCTAATAATTCATATTGCAACTGTAACTACACATCGCGATGACGTGGAGTGTTGATGAGCGTATGCGGTGCTGAGAGTCGCAGGAGAGCAGCGAGCCTTTTGGAGCATTTACAAGTGTGGACTACAGTGGAGGAGCTCCAGATGGAAACTTTTGTTTTAAAATATTAATTTACATTAAAATATTTGTTTACACAAGATACAAGAAATGCACTGTTTAAATATGGCTTATTTTCTACTTTTAATATGAAAAACTTTAAAAATAATTTTATTTGTTTCCAAAAATGCGTTATTTATTTTTACATTTTTATGAGAATTGGGCAGTGTGTGTTTTAATTTCAGTTGTTCAACACTGATGTTCAATAAATAATCATAGATCGTAGATCTAGTGTGTGTTTGCTTCAATTATTTTAAAATCAAGTAATGCTCCCTTCATTCAAGAATCTCTCACTCATAATATGTGACTTACTGTACAAAACCTGTCCGTAAACTATGAGGGCAAAAAATAAAAGAAAGAAATAAAAGAATGATTCATTAAATGAAGTTAAAATGTTCAATTAATCGTGATTTTGATTTTGGGCCAAATCTCCTAGCTCTAATCTGGATTACATAATCTGATCCCAGACATACAAAATATATATCTGTAGTTAGATTTAGTTTTTAATATTCTTGTAATAATAAATTAATGTTACAGTTGCAGTTTTTTTAGGATTATATAGAACTGTTTAGACAACGGCAGTAAATTGTTCACACTTTGATTCTTCAGATTTTTCTTCTTTAACATTTATATATTTTTTACTAAACCTGCCTCTTACAATTTATACAGTCATGATTAGGCTTGGGCTGGTATAAGATTCTGATGGTATGATAACCTTGGATATAAATATACCAGTTTCACGTTATTGAGAATACTGCTCTAAAATATATTCTTTTTAAATGACTGGGTAAACTAAACTGAACTAAACTAAAACTTTTTCCCCTTTGAAAACAATATGTTTAGTTTTTTTTTATTTGAGAAACATTTCAAATATTCTGGAGCAGTAATAATGTCAGGCTAAAGAATTCAAATGAATTATGCTGCCTTCATTTGTTTCAAATACAAAGATTTATTTATAATACAAGATTTATTTACAATACAACACTGTTGTCCTAAAAAAAAGTTAATAAAAAAATCTTAATCATACCTTTAGGAACGGTATTACAGAAAATTTTGGCAGTTTTAAAACCTTGACTTTTCCAAACCGTGGTATACCTTGAACACTGTAATCGTCCCATGCCTAGTCATGGTTCTTCAATTTATGTCCTTATTTATGCTTTTTTGGGGCAAATGTGGTGTTTATACTAGTAGTAGTAGAAAACTTTATTGTCCTTGACAGGAAGTTTGTTATGGGCATCACCATATTGCTGCAGACATTCCATAAACACAAACAATAAAAACAATACAAAATACAGTAGTTACAATAATTATAATGCTAATTAAGATAATCTCTTGTTAAATAAACCCACTGGAACTGGTACAAGGGTTTTCTTATATCAGTTCAACCAACACTTAGGAACTCTATATCTCCTTCAGTTCATAATGTAGAGACAAAAAAATCAGTTGGATCATTCAGAATCCTTTCTAAGGACACAATTCTCATATAAAACTTGAGGATTAAATTAGTCATCGAATATTAAATATATATGACACCGAATTAATCTAATAAAACACTTGTAGTGTTTTTAGATGAATTGTTTTATGTGGTCTTTGTACTGTTTTCAAATGTACTTAAGCACAAAATGCACATTTAGATCATGTAATAAATTATGCATTATTAAAATGTGTTAACTTCAGTGGTGTAATTACAATAATGACTACAGATTGCATCATGTAATCTGTAGTCAGTAATGGACTATCCAGCACTTTCTAGACTTTTCTAGATAAGGTAATCATATATATTCTTTTAACATTTTCTACATGCAGGTGTGAGCTTTTTTTCTTTAATTTATTAAAATATTTGCCTTTCCCCGAACAATGTCTTAAAAGCATTGGACAATGATTGAGGTAAAGTCAGTTTCATAGTCACACATTTTCTTTTCGGCTTAGTTCCTTTATTAATCAGGGGTCGCCACAGCGGAATGAACCGCCAACTTATCCAGCACATGTTTTACGTTGATGCCTTTCCAGCCGCAACCCAACACTAGGAAACACCCATACACTCTTGCATTCACACACACACACACACACACACACACACACACATACTCATACACTCATACACTACGGCCAATTAAGCTTCTTCAATTAACTTGAGGCGATCGTGCAACCCACTGCGCAAGAGCCACAAGAAAATTCTATGCAAATTCTAAATTGTAAGATCTTTAGGAGCACTGACTACCAAAGTACAACATTCATCACAGTCAAATAAATAGTGCTAATGTTGTTTTACTTACATGCGACTTCCGACCCAATATTCAAAGTACCGTTAACTTTACCATTGTAAACAATACAGGGATCCTTTCACAAGGTTTCACTGAACAAACTGGACAATGTACTAACCGGGACTCAGGCAGGGTTTTCCTTTCGGCACGCTGTTGATGCCGTTAACAGTAAAGTTTCCGGTCTCATCCAGCATGAGGAGGGTGTTGTTGTCAGCTTGGAGCTCCAGCACAGTCCCCTGCATCCACACCACCGACACCTGCAGCGAGCGCCGGCCAGCGGCTCCCAGACGCCGGATCACAACCTCAGCTTTCCCACCGGAGCTCTGGCTCTCCGAGGCTTCCCGCAGCTGACTGGACAACACCTTCACCGGCGGACTGCGAGCCCGGTCTGCGCTCAGAAAACTAGCTCCCATCATCTTCTGAACCGCGGGTGAAAATAATCCCGCGCTGTTTTTTAGATGAGAGGAAAAAAGTAAACAGGACGTGACGACTTCTTTCAAAATAAGAGCTGGAGCTTGTAACGAGGTTGGGCCACATGGTGGTGATAGCGGGACAATTAAATTGAGGTAAAGTTGTTTATTTTATTTTTTTAATTTATTTTTTATGGATCTTTTATTTTATATTCTATGGATCAGTTTAAAAGAAACCTCTTTTACCTAATTTGTGAGAAAGATTTTTTTTTTTGTTGTAGTGACCAGATTTTTTTTTCCAGTGATCCGCTGCTTAAAAAACATGCTGAATAAGTTGGCGGTTCATTCCGCTGTGGCGACCCTGGATTAATAAAGGGACTAAGCCAAAAAGAAAATGAATGAATGAATGAATGACCAGATTTTCTCCCAGTTAAGATTTTCATGAAGGTTTTTCCCAAAAGAATATACTGTGTGTAGTAGAGGTTAGATTCTCAAGAAATAGTAATTATATTTTGTGTGAGGTAAAGTTGGTTTAATATTTGAACATTCGTTCAGTGACAGTCTGAAATTTCATTCAAGCATTACTTGAAAACCACATTAGCACTAATATGATATGATACTAACTGTTATATGATTTCACTTTTTAGAATTAGCAAAGATAATACTTATTTGAAATTATATTATTAAGGGGAATGTTTTATTGTTTGAATAAAACCAACTTTACCCCAATGACATTAAAAATGTTTAGAGCAAAAAAACAAACAAAACAAAAACAGAAAAACTGTACATTAATTCATAAATTTTTTCTTTCCTGATGTATCAACAGTAATTGCAATGGAATGAACCGCCAAAATTGTTTTAAAAAAGAATAAAATAGGTTATAAAGTATTCATTTAAATAATAAAATCAGACATGTTCCTGAAAATCAAATAATGACAAATAAAGACAAACAAATTATATATATATATATATATATATATATATATATATATATATATATATATATATATATATATATATATATATATATATATATATATATATATATATACACATACATATATGTACATTCTGTATTTTTCCCCTCAAAACATATTGAAAAAGCAATATGTATTGACATTTTCAAAGCAGTAAAGAGCCAGAAAAATGTGTCGAAACAAAACCAGAAAAAGTTTACAATTAAATAAAAAGTAATGTATATCGTCACCTTGGAATTATAAGGTTCTGTCTGCGTTCTGTAGGATTTTGAGATATTGAGCATCAAAGTTTTTGCATTCCATAGCAAACAGTATGTGTAAAACATTTGTTTGTTTTTTTAAAAATAAAAAGTCTTAAAATGTTAACAACTTATAAAAAAATTCCCATAATGTAAATAAGTTGTTATTTAATAAGAATATGTCAATAACTCATTTTTGACAAAATGTCAGATAGAACCTTATAATTCTAAGGTGACGGTATGTAAATAATTTAATTAGTAAAATTAATCCAACAATTGTTTAAGACACAAAAATGAACAATAAAAAAGAATACAAATTAATACAATTATAATATGTCATTAAATAATAATGCTTTACAGAGAGTGTACTAATAATGTAATCAGTATAAATAGGTTCATTAAAAAATAAAATAAAATAAAAAAAAACTATATAGATGGCTTTCATAGTTTAGGATAGGGCTTCCTTCAACCATAGATGTGTCTTCAACAAACATGATACTTGGGAGTCTTGTGCATCTGGAAGACTGAAAATCACAGCTTTATGGTGTGTATATTTAGAACTAAACCATTTGTTACTGAAATAAACTATTGCTGAAATGGTTCTAAAAGAGGAAACGCTTATTGAAATTATTGAAAATAATGAATGAATAATGTAAATGAATTAAATATACATAAGTCATATGTCATCTACTGGTGATAATGAGGGCAGAAGGGGGCACTTCTGCAGTCTGTGTGAGTCCTAATGCCCCAGTATAGTAAAGGGGATGCTGTCTTTTGGATGAGACATTAAACCGAGGTCCTGACTCTCTGTGGTCATTAAAAGTCCCATGGCACTTCTGGGGTGTAACCCTGGTGTCCTGGCCAAATTGCCTCCATTGCCCTAATTGATCATGGCTTCCCAATCATCCCCATCCACCGAATCAGCTCTATCACTGTCTCTCCTCGCTCCCTCTATAACTAGTGTGTGGTGAGCGCACTGGCACCGTTGTCCTCTGGCTGCCGTCGCATCATCCAAGTGGATGCTGCACACTGGTGGTGGTGTGGAGAGACCCCCCCCCCCTCATGATTGTGAAGCGCTTTGGGTGTATGGCCATACACAATAAACGCGCTATATAAATACACACTACTTACTCTACATTACATCTACTGCACACTACTATTACACCAAATAATAACCTTTTCAAATATAAATAATAAAGTTATAATAAAGTTTGTTCTGCATTTAGAATCCTCTGTTAAGACTTGTAGAACACACAGCCATTTATTTGTTCATCAGAGTACCTTTTATTCACTTCTTTATGTTTACATGACATTGTTTTTGATCACAAAACAGGTACAAGTCATAGAACAACTTCCCATTGTGTCATATTTTAAATAAAGCAATAGCATTTATGACGGTTCTCAATGTTAGAAACACTTAAATATAGAAGCTTTAGATGCAGGGAATCGAATAAAGATTTAAATCTAGATGCTACATGCAGTGTCCTTTGCTTTGGATATTAGTGCAACAATTCTGTTTATACACCTCAATTATAATGCCATATAGGAATGATGTTAATATACTTTAAAAATCACTTCATTGAATAAAACAGATGAAAAATAAATGTGATTATAACCATATACAGTTGATAAGTCAGAAGTATTAGCCTTCCTGTTCCTGTTCCTGTTAGCCTGTTAAATTAAAATGTTTATATTTTCCCCCAATTTCCCTAATTTTCAATCCATTTCTAAACATAATCGTTTTAATAACACATTTCTAATAACGGAATTATTTTATCTTTGCCATGATGACAGTAAATAATATTTGACTAGATATTTTTCAAGACACTTCTATACAGCTTAAAGTGACGTCTAAAGGCTTAACTAGTTTAATTAGGCAAGTTATTGTATAACAGTGGTTTGTTCTGTTGACACTCAAAAAATAGCTTAAGGAGGCTAATAATATTGACCTAAAAGAGTTATTAGAAAAATAAAAAGTGCTTTTAATCCAGCCAAAATAAAACACATAAGACTTTCTCCAGAAGAAAAAATATTATAGGAAATACTGTGAAAATGCTACTTAAGAAATATTTGAAAAAAGGATAAATATTGCATGGGGAGGGTTAATAATTTTGCCCCCAACTGAATATATATCATCTTCAGGAGAGATCTAGATGAATCCTCTTGGTTAAATCACTGTGTGGCTGATCTGAGGTCAGTGCTGCTAAATAATCTCCACTTTGATGATGGTAAAAACGAGTACAAATATGCTGAATGACATGCTGTATCCAACTCCTGGAAGAAGAAGATTAACAAAGATTAACAAAGAGTTTCTTCATGATTCTTAATAGATTTAGGTTTTTATAACTAACAGCTTGCAACAGTGCAACAATTACCATCATGATTTACCAGAGAGGAGAAAAATGACAGATGACAGTGATTTTTGCGACTGATCTTATGCATTTGAAGGAGTTGTTAATATGGGAGGAAAATATTTCAGTGAGTTGTAATGGGATTTACTAAACTATGCAGTAAGCAGATTACTAGTGTTTTCTGCATTGTTTAACGCTCCTAAAAGGCATGTCTTAATCCATTGAGCTCTGGGGGGCGTGGTTTAAAAAAATCTCACCTAAACTCCCACAGAACCAATCACAAGCACACAATCACGACACCACACCCCATGATAAAACTTAAAACGACGTTAACTTTATTTAGGAACTTTATTAGTTTGTCTCTCCTCGTTCATTCATGTGAACATGAGCTGTACTGCATCCGGCCACCAGGGGGCCTTACTTTTCATTATTTGTGAGGTTCATTTATACTCTTATTTAATCTTGGTAGATTTTGTATGGCAATATGGGAGTCAATAGATTTATGCAACACTTTGAGAGTCAAAAATATAACTAAATAAAATAAAAAAAGAAACAATTACAGACACACACGCACGTTTGATGCGACATGTTTGTTGTGCTCATGCTCACAAGCTTTTGCACATGCTATGAATTGAAGTTTATAATGTTGTACTCAACTACACCTTTGATAGCCTGATGGTCAATAAAATAATTAAATAACTTAATAAAATTAAATACAAAATTTCATTGTTTCATAAATAACATTAAATGTTTCTTTTTTGTGTGCGAACTCTCCCTTTAAGTGGAATTGTGTTCCTTCTGTTTTCCTGTATCATTTTTATTTAAAACTGCTCCACGTCCACACTAATGTTTTTAATCGTTTCCCAAAAGTAGATCATCCACATCTAAATGACAGAAAATGCTTTTGTCCTTGTTCTGCGCATGCACTTTGATCTGAGTTATTTCTGCTTTCCAGCTTTTAAAAAATCATGGCAATATATCAAGGAAAAGCACTACCATGTTTTTGTTTTGTTTGTTTAAATGCACAGGGAGTGAGGTGGAGTTGATGCTGCGAGAAACTACTTCTGTGTATAAAAGACATGCCAAAAACAACAGCTCTGAGTAAACATTCAGTGTCATTTGAAGAAAAGCAATCTGGAGCATGGTCAAACAGACATTAATCTTCAGCAATGCTGTTCAAACGGAGAGCATCCAAAACAACTGCTGTGCCATGTCTTCAACCATTTTAGCTGAATTGCTCACATGACTAAAATGCATCACTCCGAACTTCTTCACAGTTTATACTAGAGTTTTGTTGTCATGATACTGGAATCTTTGATACAATACCTTATAAAACATTGATATTTGATACCATTTTCAATACACAATTTTTAATTTGTAATATAAGATAAACAAAACTAGATAATGACAACTAAGGCTGTCGCGATAAACAAAGTATTGACAAAGTAACCACAGAGGAAGTTTTCTGATGTTATGTTCTTTTAAACTTCATTATGAACAAAATATTAAAAAGGATCGTATCATTTTAAATATTTCAGTATCAATATGTATTGAAGTATCAATATTTTTGACAACAGTAATCTACACTGTGTAGATTAAAATGGCATTCATTAAAAAAACATACATTTTCAACCATGTTGTCTAAACAGACAGTGTCCAAAACAACTGCTGTACAATGTCATCCACCAATTTAGCTGAATTGATCACATGACTTAAAATGCACCATAATTTTCGAAATCCTCTGTTTTCACAGTTTACACTAGAGTGTTGTTGTCATGATACTGGAATTTAAAATTTTGATACAATACCTTGAAAAATATTGATATTCGATATCGTTTTCGATTTTGCAAGGAATTTCTTTCACAAAATTAGGAGTTTACTATTTTGTATGAAAAAACAAAACTAGAATATAAGAATAAAGGCTGTTGCGGTAAATGCGGTATTAACAAGCTAACCAAAGAGGAAGTCTGTACACTTCATCATTATGTACAGAATGTTAAATAAGATTGTATAATTTTAAATAATTCAGTATCAATATGTATCGAAGTAGAGTAATCTACACTGTGATGTAAAAACGGCATTTATTAAACGTGGATTTTCAACAATGCTGACCAAAGAGCATTTAAAAAAAACTATTTAGCTGAACTGGTCACATGACTATAAATGCATCATCATTTCCGAAAGTCTCCATTTTCACAGTCTACACGAGAGTGTTGTTGTCACAATACTGGAATTTCTAACTTCAATACAATACCTTGTAAATTCTCGATATTCCATACCGTTTTTGATATCTTGAGGAATTATTATTTCCTTTCACAAAATTAAGTTTACAATTCTACATTTGTAATAAACAATAAACAAAACTAGTACACGAGAATTAAGCCGGTTGCCATAAATGCAGTATTGACAAGATAACCACAGAGGTAGTTTTTCTTTCACTTCTTCATTATGAACAGAATGTTAAATAAAACTGTATCATTTTAAATATGTCAGTATCGTTATGTATTGAAATATCAATATTTTTGACAACAGTAATCTACACTGTGATGTAAAAATGGCATTAATTAAAAACTTTATCATCCCAGTCGATCTAAATTAATGAAATCTTTCCAATTGGAGGTATTCAAAGCATCTGGTGAAATTATATTCATATCGTAATATCTATCGCAGCAAAACAAAATATGGCAATGCCAGATCTTTCCAATACCGTGCAGCCCTAAATACAACTGCTGTACAATGTCGTTCATCAATTTAGCTGATTTGGTCACATGACTAAAAATGCGTCATCATTTCCGAAAGCCTCCATTTTCACAGTCTACACTAGAGTGTTGTTGTCATGAGACTGGAATCTCTAACTTCGATACGATACCTTGAATCATATCGATATTCGATACTATTTTTGATATTTCAAGGAATTTTATTTTCCACAAAATTAAAAGTATGCAATTTTTTATTTGTAATATAAGATTAAGAAAACTAGAATATGAGAATTAGGGCTGTCACGATAAGCACAATGTTATGCTTTTCCTTTTTTACACTTCTTTATTATGCGCAGAATGTTACATTTCAGAATTGATACGTATCAAAGTATTTTTGACAACAGTAATCTACACTGCGATGCAAAACAGAATTAATTTGAAGTAAAACATACATTTTCTTTGCCTCAGTGTGGACGGAAGGCCAAAAGAGTGAAAAATTTTTAAAATAAAAATTTATTATTGTGGACATGGCAGTGTGTACTGCAGCTCACCTGTAGCGGCTGAAGTAGTGTTGGCAGTGCCAGAAGAAATGGTAATGTTAACTGTGCTAGTGACAATCGTAGCAGCACTAGAGGCAGTTGTAGTAGCTGCGACATTCAAAGTGGTGCTACTTGCTGTAGTCGGAGCAGCAGTGGTTGTGTCTGCTGTCGCCTTTCCTCCGGTCAGACTGATATTAAGATTATTCAGCTCTGACTGTAACTGCAACGAGATCCAGTTTCGCACGGATGTTTGGTTTTCATATGTTTTTAGATCTTGCAAATTGCTACCAAGAAGACCCACAACATCTGACACAGTGAGGCTCTGTAAAACATAACAAGTGGACGTTGAATGATATAAAAATGGAACATTTTCAAGATGAAAACAGTGTAAGAAGTAGCAAAACAAAATACGTAATGGTTTTTCTCACATTGATGACGTTTGGGTCCAGATTGGTGAAAGTGGACAGGCTCATGCTGATGTTATATAATGACAGAGTTCTTATGTAGGCTAGATCTGCACCTCCTGCAAAAACATAAGTGCTAATCAGAGCCTGTTTTTCTGAAGTCAGGGAATAACTGACATCATTCAGAAGTTTGTTTACACATGTGCAGCTGAACTGCCTTACCAAGATAGGGTTCAATGAGCTGGTAAGATGACAGGGCGGCACGCGTGTCAATGGCTTTTGTCATGGGGAATGCCTTACTGGCTATAGTGAAGAGCGCCTGCTTATTGGCAGAGGAGCATTTTGACACATTCAAAGCATCGGTGCCCCTGGTTTTGAGAGGGAGAAATGTGGCAAATAAATAAAATGTGGAAATAAATAAATATATGAGTGAGTAAATTTATGTATGTATGTATGTATGTATGTATGTATGTATGTATGTATGTATGTATGTATGTATGTATGTATGTATGTATGTATGCTATTTATTAGTCAAGCATACATTCATGATCCAAAGTGAAGGTAAAGACATTTGTTGCAAAACAGTTTTATTAAAAACTTTAAATGATAAATAAATAATGAATTATTTTAAATAATTAATAAAAAACAACATAAATAGCTTTTTGCATCGGAAGGCTTCTTATCTCCATAAAAACAATTGACAATTCAATATTGATATTCATATTATACTCATCATTTTCTTTTTGTCTTAGTCCCTTTATTCATGAGGAGTCGCCACAGCGGAATGAACTGCCAACTTATCCTGCATATGTTTCACACAGAGGATACCCTTCCAGCTGCAACCCAGTACTGGGAAACACCCATACACTCTTGCATTCGCACACATACACTACGGACAATTTAGTTTATTCAATTCACCTATAGCGTCTTTGGACTGTGGGAGAAACCGGAGCACCCGGAGGAAACCCACGTGAACATTGGGAGAACATGCAAACACAGAAATGCCAACTGACCCAGCCGGGGCTCGAACCAGCAGCCTTCTTGATGAGAGGCGATTATGCTACCCACTGCGCCACTATGACACCAAAAGCTAATTGTCCAGTTATTCATTTATTCATTTTCTTGTCGGCTTAGTCCCTTTATTAATCTGAGGTCGCCACAGCGGAATGAACCGCCAACTTATCCAGCATATGTTTTACGCAGCGGATGCCCTTCTAGCTGCAACCCACCTCTGGGAAACATCCACACACTCTCATTCACATCCATACACTACGGACAATTTAGCTTACCCAATTCATCTGTACCGCATGTCTTTGGACTGTGGGGGAAACCAGAGCACCCTGAGGAAACCCACGAGAACGCAGGGAGAACATGCAAACTCCACACAGAAACGCCAACTGACCCAGCCGAGGCTAGAACCAGTGACCTTCTTGCTGTGAAGCAACAGCACTACCTACTGTGCCACCACGTTGCCCTTGTCCAGTTAAATTTAATAATTATTATTATTGCCATTTCTATAGACATCGTAGTGTGTATTTTACAAACCTTCGATGTTTTGCATTTTGCTAGTAGTTATGCGTATTTGAATGTTTTTTGAAGGTTTCAGCTAAAATAAACTTTATTGGTTTGAAAACACTGATTAATTGAGATTTATGACAAGCAACACCAAACATCAGTTTTGAATTTGAGCAGTTGATGACGTGCGCTCTTATGTTCTGATCACACTGGTGTGATCGTACACTTCAGGGACCAGCCAAGGTGGATCAAACTGGGGTGATTGTATGCGCTCTGATGTTCTGATCACATCGGTGTGATAGTACACTTCAGGGACCAGCCAAGGTGGATCAAACTGGGGTGATCGTATGCGCTCTCATGTTCTGATCACACCGGTGTGATAGTACACTTCAAGGACCAGCCAAGGTGGATCAAACTGGGGTGATCGTATGTGCTCTCATGTTCTGATCACACCGGTGTGATAGTACACTTCAAGGACTAGCCAAGGTGGATCAAACTGGGGTGGTCGTATGCGCTCTGATGTTCTGATCACACCGGTGTGATCGTACAATTCAGGGACCAGCCAGGGTGGATCAAACTGGGGTGATCGTACACATGATAACCAACACAGTCTCAAAGCGAATCCACAGGAAATCCACGCGAACATGGGGAGAACATGCAAACTCCACACAGCATGCCAACTGACCCAGCCGAAAATTGTAATGACATTACACAATATGTTACCCTGGACCAAAAAAAACAGTCATAAGTATAATATTACTTAAATTGCTAAAATGATTTATAGATAATTTATACATCATTTGAAAACTGAATAAGCTGTCCATTCTTTGCATTCTTTGTTAGGATGAGACAATATTTTAAAAACTGAAATCTGGGGGTTCAAACAAATCTAAATCCTCAGAAAATTTGCTTATTTAATAAAATGTAATTTAGTTGTTATTTAGCTGTTATTTCATTTGTAATAAAATAAAATAGATTGTTTTTGTTAAATTTACACTAGTAATTTGTAAAAAATGATATATTTAAAGTAATAATTTACAAATAAAGTCTTCATGTTAAAATAATCTTTATTAAATTTGTTTATCATTTGTGTCAAAAAAAAAAAAAGAAAAAGTCAATACATTTTGTTAATATTTTTGTAATTTTTGTGACTATTGCCAAATATGTACTGGTGGAACATAACACTAGTTCTGTGGTCCAGCATCACATATTACCATTTTTGATCATTTAAAAAAAAGTAATCGAAATCGACATTCAGAACCTATAATCGATCAAATTTTTCCAGGACGATTTTTTCAATTACTTTCCCTACGTGTCACGTGACCCTGCTCTGTTAAAGGCTGTGGCCGATTTCTACTTCTGCGGCCACTTTGCAGCCATGTCTCATCTCTGATCAAGTAGGACAATGAACTCCTTCTTGAGCCTTACTTTGCACTACATTAACAATGATTTGAAGCTGTGCCAGAGATGCCTTTAGACGGCATATGATACTTTTCAGTGAACTATGATGGAAAAAACTGAAATAAATAAATAAAATAATCGTTCATTAGTCGCAATTGAGTTAAAATGTTCAATTAATCGAGATTTTGATTTTAGGCCAAATCGCCCAGCTCTAGGAGCGAGCATGAAATAATCTAAAAAATTTAATCTTTTGATCAATAGTATGTCACACAACACCTGTAATAAGACCATACAGAGTACAATGTCAGCTTTAAGACTTTACCGTATACTTTCAGGCAGTATTGTTGATATTGTGCTAGTATCCATCGAACAGAGATTTGGTCCTTTAATCAGATTGAGCTCAGTGGCAGTCAGATTATTGCCAGCGCTTAGGTAATGGCTAATGATCTGCTTGCTCTAAAAGACAAATCAAAACATTAGCCCAAAACCACATATACATGACATCTGTAAAGTAAGTACGATAAAAATCCACACCTGTTCAGAAGACCAATCGCCATCGTTGGCGTTCATGAGCGCAGCCAGTGTGTCGACTTTAGTGATGTTCCATTTACTCACTTCATCCAGCGACGCGTTCCTGGACACGGACTTCAGCACCTGCACCTGATCGTCTGAAAGGCCGTTCGGATAAATCTGATGGACAAGAGAAGTACTTCTGCATTAAAACAAGTTCTGTTTATGCCACGGTATAACAGTCAGATTTTAATACAGTCCGTTTTACCTCTTTGAGTCTGTCCAAAATTACTCTCTGAAAGCCGCTATCGTCAATTTTTTCACACAGGCTGCCGAGATTATCCCTCACCACATCAGCACTCAGACAGTTGCCGAACTGAGTCTCATCATAGCCGAAGGGGAAGGCGTCATCGCTGATAGACACACTAGTGATGTTGCCTGCTGTACAGCCACCCGCTTGAAAACACAAGGTGAGGTGATTACTTACGAAACCTTTGGATAAATGCTACTATATCCACCTTGTTTTTAACCTAAAAGTGAATATTTGTAAGACGTTTAGGCTGATTGGAAATAGAGTTATTTTAGCTATAGAAAAAGAGCTTTTCATTTATAAAGTCATTTTATTTTACTATAATAGTCACAAATACTGGTTTGTATCACAGAGATAGTTTTACCATTTTTGGCTATTTGTTACTTAGCTACATAATATTTCTCAAACGTTTGAAGAAAACAGAAAAATAAGCTTGATAATTACTTGAGAAATTTTACTTTTGTAATCTAAAATGGCGAGTTCATCCCAAAATGAAATCGCTGTCGTCATTTACTCACCCTTCAGCTTGTTCAAAACCTATTTGAGTTCATTTGTTCATTTGTTGAACACGATAGGATATATTTTGAAGAATGCTGGTTGATAGTGCACCTTGACATCATACACATTCCAAAGGGTACCAACAACCAACATTCTTCAAAATATTTTCTATTGCAGGGGTCACCCTGTTTCTGGAGAGCTACCTTCCTGCAGAATTCAGCCGCAACCCTGATTAAACACACCGGAACCAAGTAATAGCAGCTGAAGCTTGATAATTAAAGACCGCTGTGATTGGTCAGGGTTGCAACCAAAATCTGTAGGAAAGTAGCTCTCCAGGAACAGGGTTGGTGACCCCTGTTCTTGTGTTCAACAGACGAAAGAAACACACAATTGACCCTTCGCTACGCCACACCCGAAAACCGCTACACACACCAGTCGTGGCTTAGCAACCGTAGCTATGCACAGGAGGTCTGTCAAGCTTTCGAGCAAGGGAAACAAGTCAAAGCATTGTGCATATGGATTGTACAAATCTGATACCCGGCATTCTAAAAGTGTGGATGGGGTGGTGGAATTTTTTTCCCTTTCCAAAGCCTAAAAACAAGGGAAGATATGCCAACGTGGATCAAGCTGTGTGAGGGCTGTAAAAGCAGCACAATCTAGCCATATTTCCATCTGTTTCAAGCTAAGAATATTTGAATTACATATCAACAGGACAAAACAGAGATATGATCACAAACTGAGCACTTGCAGTCAATATACTTCACCCGCAGCTGTTTTTCAGTAATTTATAACCCTCATGTCCACGTCAGAGCTACAATTCACTGATGTTTTCATCGGTCTTTTGGAGATTTAGTCATTGGTGACAACGTTATAGCGGGTTAGTGTCTGGTTTTATAATTGGTGTTGGATTAATATTTGCTGGTAGGGAAAATCTGTTTGTTTACGTCTGCTATTTATACTTTGATTTGCATTTCAATTTATTTATTTTTTCCACTTAACTGCAAATTAGAAACTGTATATCAATTTTTATATTTGGGTGAACTATCCCTTTAAGTCATTGTTAAAAAAAGTCATTGGATTTAGTGCAACATCATGAATGGGAGTGTGATATTGCTGTAAAAGAATGAAAATAAAAAAATCAAGATGGCATACCTGCTCTCTTGGCTCTTTTTACAGGTATAATGATTGCTTTAAACAGCCTTTTCATGAGTAGTTTTGGTGTGTTTTGCCCACGCAGAAATTTCAGGAAGCTTTTCAAGAAGGTGCTTGTATCAGTCTGTTAAAAAAAAGTAAAAAGTTAAAGACATTAGCTGGGGTTTCCTCCTAATCCAAAGCGAAACGTTTTAAAGTTGGCAAAAAACAAACAAACAAACAAACAAACAAATGTGAATTAGGTGCATTTCAATGAAGTTGTTAGAGTGGTTGACTGTAGTATTGGTAACCTAGAAACCAACAGTAAACAAGCATAATTCAGTCCAAAACCACCTCAAGTGAACTTTTTTTGTTTTTTTATTAAATTTAATTATAATTTTTTTATTAAAATTAGTTGTTTCCATCACTCGTTTCTCATGCGATACTTCAAAATACGCATTTAGAAATGGAATGGTCACAAATCACGTTATAGGCTGTGTAAAGGGAGATCCTTTTTTCTGAAACACAGTAATATGGCAGTATGGACGAGGAGCATATTCATTCTAAAATTGTATTTTAAAAGTGTTAAACAGAGCCGAGATGTCTGAGCATTGGCAGTCCTGAATAATTACAATGAAACAACAAATGACATGGAATTAAACTTGAAGATTTGAAGTATGTTTTAATCACAAAACATGCTCAAAACAAACAAACAAACAAACAAACATAATAAATGTTCACATGAATTTACCTGCTGGAATGTTCCCCAAAAGTTTTGTGAGAAGTGCAATGGCAAAATTCCCAAATCGTTAAGCGTTTTCTGATTCCACTTGCTTGTTGGTCTAAAAAAGTACAAATTATAATTTTTTTTATTACTAAACAATCAGAACCAGAGGACTGAAAATAAGATTTTCTGGACACTAAGTCAACTCAAAAGTCTGCAATATCAAGATAACTTGCCCATATTTGGTAGTTCCCTTCATGACAACAGCTTCCATGGCTGCTATTTGTGCAACTGAGAGTTCGTTGCAGTTCTTCAAATTCTCCAGGATTTCTGGATCTGAGTTTGTAATGTAGTCACTGCTCACAACACATGCCAAGTTGCCCAGCACTGTCAGATCCTGTTTCTGGATGCTTGTTCCGTTAATGGCCTTAATTTAAAAAAAGTATATGTAATTACTTTAATAAATATTAAGTAATATCAAAGAGCCATGGCACACCAAGCTGCATTCAGAATCACATACGGCCCATTTATATATCAGAAATAGCTGTCTGAAAATGTCAGAATACTCATATAGAATAAGACTCATTGCTTCCTAAAGTGTGCATCCCACAGGAGAGGATTTGTGAATGGCAGTAAAGTGATATATGTCTGACAGTGGCAGTTTACACTGTCAACATAGTTAATGTAGTACTTCCAGTTTTCATTCGCACTACACACATACAAAGAGCAACTTTTTAAGCAGTTGCAAAGCAATTCCTTATTCCAAATAATTATTCTATTCAGGAAAGTCTGCAATTTCTGACATATTTTTCTATCTACATGTTTTATTATCTGAAACTTGTTGCACATGATGAAATTATTAATTAAAAGGCTATTTAGAAACAATGGCAGCGAGGGCTTTTTCTTATAATGTGCCTAAATTGAGAAATGCTTTACCTGCATTTATTCAGACTGCTGTTTACTTGGATTGTTTTTAGAAACTGCTTAAGACACTTCATTTTAGTATAAAACTTTATTTTTCAAAGCATTTAATTTGTGATTTATCAGTCTCTTTTATTATGCAATTAAAAAAAAGATTGGTTTTATTGATTATTACGGTGTGATTTATTACTGCGATTGTATTATGTATGTTTGTAATTTTGGATTTGGTTGCATTCTTATTTTGCTTGTACACATTGTAATGTTTTGAATTTAAGAAAAAAGTTTAATAAAATGTGTTAGTATTATTGGGGCAGGGTGGACTGCCAATTTATCAAGCATATGTTTTACACAACGGATGCCCTTCTAGGTGCAACCCATTGCTGGGAAACATCCATACACACTCATACACTACGAACAATTTAGCATAGCCAATTTACCTATAGCGCATGTTTTTGGGGCTACCATGCAGCCCCTAGCTTTAAATTGCACAAGCTTTTTATATTTTATTGGATTATGAATGGCTGTCTGTGTTTTATTATTTATTAGCTGAAAAATACATTTTTTGAAAGTGATTCCAATGATATTAGTTTGGTGTGTCTGAGGCTTTAATGATCTCTATAATGGATTGATGCTTACCAAGCAATCTACAGCATTGCTCCACAAAATGTCCCTTCTTCCTCTCAGTGTGCTTGAAAAGGTTGAGAGATCTGCGGCTCCGACTGCAGTGAAATAGTCCCTGCAGATGGTTTTGTTGATGGTGTCATAACTGAGGAGGAGGACAGAAGTATTTGAACTTTCGCAAATAAATCTTTTAACATTAGATGGCAGAAAACACTGAATCTGGCCATGGTTAAATTATAGTTAGCCCTTACTTGTAGTACAGCAACATATTTGGATGATAGTTGGAGAAATCCAGAGGTGAGTCCCTTCTGATCAGGTTGTACATGCAAGTCAGCTAGAAAAACAAGTAGAAGCATGGCATGTTGGGTTATTTTTAATGCGCTTTTAACAGAGCTTCACAGTATTACACTTTATTTTCTTTCGTGTTTGTCAACTCTTACCTGAGTCTCACTAAGTACCACTGGTTGTCTATTTGGCCTCCGGCGGCAGGCTTTGATTAGGCCTCGGATTTTAGTTTTGGTGAAGGTCTGCACTCGGGAGCATGTAAATCCTTGCAAAACTGGCACTGACAGACTGCAGAAAAATCACACATTTATTTCACAGAAATTGCTAATTTTAACAAAAAACCTTCAGCTGAATCTCTGATATCAATGTTGGTCAAGTACTATACAGCAGTGTTTCCCAACTCTGTTCCTGAAGGCACACCAACAGTACATATTTTGGATGTCTCCCATATCTGATCCATTAACTAAAGTTTTTGGAATCTCATCTAATGTTCTGATGAGTTGATTCAGGTGTGTTTGATTGAAAATATGTAATATTAATATATACTATTTTGTACTAATCAAATCGCACATAAAAGGTAAATCGCATCATAATGAACTACCTCAAGACATGGGCGATTTTTTAATGCAGCAAACTGTTTGGAAGCATTAAAAGTGTCTAAGAAGATGTCCAAAATCTTTACACGCAATGACCGAGAGACTGTTTAGGTGCATGTCATTGATGAGAAGATGGCAGATCATGGGAAGATGGGATCATTCCAGATGTTTACTATATGATGGCACCTAGTAGGCACAAGACGTCATTATGGCGTCAGTTTGATGTTTTACCCCAACGTCATGGGGACGTTGCATTTTATTTGGAAATGAAAATCGGGTTGATGTCAGAATCCAACGTCAGGCCAACGTCAATGTCCAACGTCCAACTTAAAACTAACCAAATATCAATGTCTAATGATGTTACAGCTTGACGTTATGTGGACATTACCACTATGACGTCTATCAGATGTTGGATTTTGGTTGCCACACCTGATAAATAAATGTCAGTATTTGACGTCAATATGACGTTGGTTTAAGATGTTGGCTCGATGTTGGATTTTGGTCACTTTCTAACAACCTAACATCAACCAAATATCAACGTCATTTGACGATGTATTGGACATCAAAATAACATTGTCCTTAGACGCTGGCAAAATGTTGAAATTTGGTCACCTGATGTCACGACCTTAATCTAACCTAATGTTAACAACTTATGACATGTGCTGGGCAATAACTAAATGCATTACAGAATGTTAGGTTTAGACACACATGCACAAATTATATGTAAATGCATCAGTTTTTTTTACAGTGTAATACTCACTACTCATGAGTACTTTTGAAATGGCTACTTTTTACTTATAATTTGAGTTATATTTACAACAGATACCTTTACTCTACTTGAACTACATTTTTAGGCACGTAATGGTACTTTTACTTGAGTATGATTTTTCAGTACTCTTTCCACCACTGTTTTATGAAACTATTATAATCACCATATTTTAGCTATAATCCACAGAAGATAAAAATTTTTGGTTAATGGTTACATAAAAACAACAACTTGCAAATAAAAAGCCATCAGCCTTTCAATTTAGCTTCATAGGATTGGTGTGTTTATGTTAGATTAACAACACAGCAATAGCGTCAGCTACAGCAGATTGATTTTATAGCACCAGGTTAAACTTTCTGACACATTTATGGCAATCAAATACATTACAAATAAACACATGCCAAAACTGAACATTGAGAATGATCTCTAAATGGTGTTATCCACAATTAAACTAAGAATAAACCTGTGTTGAAAACACTCTGCCCACCAGTCTCATTAGATGAGGTTAATATTAAATTAAACACATTAATAAATGAATATAAAAATGATACGGTTGTTAGACTGCTTGTGTTTAAATAGGCCTACTGGTGTGTGTGTGGAATGTTTGTATATTTATGACCACCTCCGAAGATGTTGGGGATCGGGAATCACTGGCATTGTTATTTTAGAGGGTTGCGGACTGAAAAGTTTGGGAAACCCTGTTTTGGACCAAACTAACCAATAGTTGAGCATGGTGAACAACACCAGCTGCTGTCCCCACCAACAGCCAACAAGTTTGACCTTTTATACAGATTATATTTATTTTTAATAAGAAAATCTTTTGGATTATTCAAAAGATGTGGAGCTCATGTAATTAATAAACCATAGATGTCTGCTCTTTTCATGTTATTACTGATATAATGTTATATATTACTGATATATTACAGCCAATAAATATCCAATATATCTGCACATTCTTCATTTTAACATAAGCGTTTTCAACAATACTCACTCATCAGCTTGATCGAAGGCATTTGCAACAGAATCAAAGAACAGAACTGCCTGTAAAGTATCATAAAAAACAATTAGCACAGGCAATTATTATGCATGGAAAAGCTACAAATTGCTTTTGCAAATAACAGTACCTGTTCAGGTTTCCACTTTTTATTGTTAAACTGTTGAATGACGGCCGTGTTTACAGTAGAGGGAATGTCCAGAAGGTTTCTTGGGATTTGAATGGCCAATTCACTGGGAATGTTTTGCATTAGCACACTTGGTTCTGAATTAACTTTTATTATCTAAAAAAATAACAGAATAAATAAAACAAAATATTTAAATGAGGTCAGAATCAAACAAAAAGTGCTTAAAGGTTGATTATTGCATGGGTGCTCTTTAGATAAAGAATAAATAAAGATCCTATGAAAAGTAAATGATAAAGTTTAAAAAGCTTTTAAAAAGCAATAGCCATATCAATAAAGGCTTTTTCATGATTCATTTTTTACTTTCTTCAAGAATTTAACAGTACCATCAGTTTAAACATTTTTATCCTTTTAACTGCCCCTTTACACAACTACAAGTTCCAGTCATGCACCATTCACACACCAGCCCTAGATCATGTCTGATTGCAAACACTCACAGCTGAAGCTGCTCATGAACTGTTTACATGGACTGTAAAGTCAAGAAGTTGCTGAGTCTTGTTGAACCGTTTTGTGAACATTAAGACGCGTTTTCCTTGCCGTGTTTTTGATCCTTGCTTTGTTTTGTTTGTTTATTCCTGTCTGTTGCCTGCCTTTTGACTATTTGCCTGTTTTATGACTATGACTCTGGATTTCTTGTATACATCTATTTGCCCCTGTGTTGACCATTGGTTGCTTGACCGCACTTCCTTTGTCAGCGTCCAGCTCATAAACATCCAATTTATCAAGTAATCTACAGCTGAAGTCAGAATTATTAGCCCCTCTTTGAATTTTTTTACTTTGTTAAATATTTCCCAATTGATGTTTAACAAAGCAAGGAAATTTTCACAGTATGTCTGATAATATTTTTTCTTCTGGACAAAGCCTTATTTGTTTTATTTCGGCTAGAATAAAAGCAGTTTTGAATTTTTTAATTATTAGCCCCCTTAAAGCTATTTTTTCCCTGATAGTCTACAGAACAAACCATCATTATACAATAACTTGCCTAATTACCCTGACCTGCCTAGTTAACCTAATTAACCTAGTTAAGCCTTTAAATGTCACATTAAGCTGTATAGAAGTGTCTTGAAAAATATCTAGTCAAATATTATTTACTGTCATCATGGCAAGATAAAATAAATCAGTTATTAGAAATGAGTTATTAAAACTATTATGTTTAGAAATGTGTTGAAAAAAATCTTCTCTCCATTAAATAGAAATTGGGGAAAAAAATAAACAGGGGGGCTAATAATTCTGACTTCAACTGTATATGTCATTTTTTCATATGCTGCCACCTTCCCCAATTGCGTTACACCATTCTTGAAATGATGGTGGACCTGCTGAACGTCATCCCCTCATAATGATCTGTCTTCCAATCATAAAACTTATTTGAATACACTCAGACATCTTCACACCAGACCCCAACACGGACAGGTCTCCCAGTAAATATCCTTTAGGACAAAATGAAAAGCAGCATCCAGAAACATCCTGAATGTAATTGTGTATTTTAGACTTCAGTTTGCTAAAAATAAATTGCTAAAATCTTCAGTTTGCAGAGTCCTTCAACCCAAGCCTGAAAACCTTACGTCAATAAAAGCTTTATAACTTTTTCACCTACTTTCGAGTGCACTTTTTTGTGTAGATGCTTACAGTTGAAATATATTTAAATATGCATGAAGGCTGTTCACATACCTGGTTTACAAAAGTCTTTTGGACAATCTCTGGGGCCGCCAGCATGTTATTTACAAATTGTACGTTTTGAGTCATCGTGACAATTTGGACTGGGTCAATGCTTGTCAGCACCGTTGAAGGGATTCCTGTTATCAGAGGTCCAAGATTCACCAAATTGTTGGGATTATTGAGCTGCAGAAAGTCACATAAAAGTCACTCATTTGGCTAGATTTCTATCTCTACATTCACATTCAGCCCTTAAGCAGATGTTTTCATCCAAAGCAGCTCTCCCTGAAGAGGTCTTTTTGAAAAATAGTGCTTATATTGAACATAAGGGTTAGCTCAACCTCATGTACTTTCAAACCCAAAGGAAAAATACCGGAGTGCCAACTTTGCATTAAAACAACATCTAAAAACAAACCAAATGGATTTGATGTCAATTGACTATTATTATTATGATGTCTAAAAACAACATCTAAGATGCCGATCACATAGCACGTCTTATGTGAACAAGTTTGTTAAAAATAGGGAGTGATGCTTGCATTTTTTAATTGAAAACATCTCAACATTTCAGAATGCTGCATGCACACCACGAGCCAAGTAGAACCAACCAAACAAAATATTATAAGCGAAATTAATACAATTTCTATCTCTTCTTTAAAAGTCTGTTTACCCATGGTGGTTCAAAAAAAAATTCACATTTAAACATCAACAATCTTTATAGCATTTCAAAAGTTCACACTTGGTAGGGCCAGACAGAATCTGCAGACATTTTTTGCTATTTCTGCTGAGAATTTCGTAAAAAATCTGCAGAATTATGTGGAATTATTTTAGGTGTTTTTTCACTGAAAACTAAAAGAATAATACATTTTAAACTTTTATTTAATGTTTACAATGCAAATCCAGTTAGAGCCACTTATTTGGTAAACAAAGCAAGTCTCTCATGTAATATCTAAACTAAAAGACAGAAAATATGACTTTACAAATTGTATCGTAAATAAATCATATGAACATTTTAATATTACTGATATATCAAAATAATATTAGTGAAATTAGTTTAAAAACTGAATAAATATAAATTTACACACGTTTACACAAGTAAATACATTGATTCAATGATGGGCTTAAAATCTGCCGATTTTAGCATGCACAGATTCCATGTGGGCCTAGTCATTGGTAAAGTTCTCACCCGGACCAGAGCAAGTTTTTTGTGCTACCAAATATAGGGCTGTTACTAGATCAGACACTGTTGTGGTCAGAAGTTAACAAGAATTTATTCTATTATTTATTAAATTTCTACCCCTACCCCAACCCTAAACCCAACTGTCACAGTAATGTAAAAACAGTAATTGTACAGAGTATATTTATGCTAATTATTAAATTACCCAATAGATTGTATTTTTTACCATCTATCCCCACCCCAACCCTAAATCTAACCATCACAGTACTGTAAAAATATAAATAATTGTTATACAGTGTTACAAAAAATTATGTTACACTGTAAAAAAACCCCATTATTTTATGGAAAAAAAGTAAAATAACAGATGTTAAATTACAAAAATTTACCAGAAATTTTAAGAAATTTCTGTAATTTAACGGCTGTTATTTAACTTTTTCCCGGCACCCCAGTTTCTGGAAAAAACATAAAAATATGGAATCATTTTTTTACAGTGTATATTGATGTGTGTGTCCGCAGCTGTATCCTACCTAGACTTTACCCAAATACAGCATGCAATAAACTTACGCTCAATCAGGCGAAGTAACGGTCTCAAGATGTCAATCAAATTAATAAAGCTCTAGCCACGGATAAAAACAATAGGTTATTTTATTATTTTAAGATTTTAGATGACGGGTTAGTAACTATATTATATATGGTTGTAAATATATAAAATTTAATGGAATGTAATAGTAACTTTAATAAATAAAAATGCTGTGGACTGTGGTGGGCCAGTGATTTCCTTCTCTGCCAGAGACTGCACTCTGGTTTTAAAAAACTTTTCAAACTGTATCGATTAGACCTGTATCATTTTTTAAAAGTTTTTTCATATGTATGTATTTACTTGTCTGATTACTAGCGCACTTCTGTTGAGCCAGCTGTGGTAGCTTGACAATAGAGCCGTGACGTCAACACAGAATCTATCGGCAGAGTTCAGGAGAATGGGCTATATGTACAGCTAGTGTTTTTCAGCCAATAATGAACTTCAGGTGAGAGCTTTATGTGACTATTTTCAATTTCATAATGTTCCTTTTACAGCATCGATGTTGTAATGTAATTACAATATAATCAGTTAAATAGACTTAAGCATCCATTTGGTTGTTAAAGCGTAACAAACAAAAGAGCGTTTGGCGCCGACTCCATCATTAGCAGCAGGCTAGTGCAGAAATTCCATTGAAAATGGTAGGATAAAATTCATTTCCATATTTTAAAGACATGGCGCGAAACAATATAATTTAATGCAGTTCTTCTTGTTTGGTCTTTTTTCGTATCTCAGCCAGGCAGTGAAGATTGCTGTTTTTTAAAGAAATCAGATCTTAAACATGGCAATTTTGTATGGGATGACAATTAACCGGAAGCCCTGGAGCTGGATAACTGAAATTAAAAGTCTGTGTGCATATACCCCATTCTGGGCGAGAATGGTTTGTAATTGTGCCGTACCATTCAAAGCTCATAGGAGAAACAACCATAACCTTGATTAACTGTTCTTAGAACGGTACGGCACGACAGTGGAAAAAGCGGCTTTTTAAGTTGCTCGATACTAATAGCAAGTTAGGCATGCTGTCCCTGGAGAAAACCCTGAGCTCAGAGATAATTGAGCCCAGGGCTCCCGTCTGCTCAATGAGCATGTAAGGGGGTACGAGATCAGGTAGTTCTTAAGAGCTCCTCCTGGTAAAGAAGAAAAAGAGAGAGATGGGGGATGAGGGGATTCTTCAAAACAAAGATAAGGGAAGTAAGGTGAAATGGACTGTTCATAGGCTTGGATTAATTGATTGGTTTATCTGTGGTTGTTGATGCGGGACCAGCTACGTTTGATAATGTTTGGTGATTGGCATTTATGTGGAGTAGAAGCCCAGATTAAATCTGTTAATTGTGTAAAGTGATGAAGACTTGCAATACAGCATTTGATTCATGTAGATAATAATATATTTGTATGAACTTTGAATAATCAGAACGATGCTAAATCAGTGGTTATTGATGGAGGGAAAGAAATCTCTCAGATTAAAAAAAAATATTTTGTTCTGAAGATGAACCTATTGGTTTGGAGCAATGTGAGGGTGAGTAAATGTCAGATTTTTTTTAAATCTAAAGAGTAAATAATCCCATAATAACTTATTTTGTCATAGTTTTTTATATAGTAATTCTACAAATTCTGTTCAAGTATATATATATATATATATATATATATATATATATATATATATATATATATATATATATATATATATAGAGAGAGAGAGAGAGAGAGAGAGAGAGAGAGAGAGAGAGAGAGAGAGAGAGAGAGAGAGAGTTAAAGTCAAAATTATTAACCTCCTGTGATTTTTTTAAACGTTTGCTAATTGATATTTAACAGCAAAGAGTTTTTCACAGTATTTCTGATAATATTTGTTCTTCTGAAGAAAGTCTTATTTGTTTTATTTTGGATAAAATGAAAGCAGTTTTAATTCTTTTTAAATATTTTTAACGTCAATATTATAAGCCTCCTTAAGCAATTTTTTTTTCGATGCCTACAGAACAAATTGCTGTTATACAATGATTTTCCTGTATTACAATAAATTGCATAATTATTCTAGTTAAGTCTTTGAATCACATTTAAGCTGAATACTAGTATCTTGCAAAATATTTATTAAAATAATATGTACTGTCATCATGGCAAAGATAAAAGAAATCAGTTATTAGAAATGTGTTGAAAAAAATCTTCTTTCCATTAAACAGAAATTAGGGAACAAATATACAGGGGGCTAATAATTCACGAGGGCTAAAAATTTTAACCTCAACTATATATATATATTCAGAATTATTAGCCCCCTCCCCCATGAATTATTGTTCATTTTTTCCCCCAATTTCTGTTTAATGGAGAGAAGATTATTTTTCCACACATTTCTAAACATAATAGTTTTAATATCTCATTTCTAATAACTGATTTATTTTATCTTTGCCATGATGACAGTAAATAATATTTGACTAGATACTTTTCAAGACACTTCTATACAGCTTAATGTGACATTTAAAGGCTTAACTAGGTTAATAAGGTTAACTAGGCAGGTTAGGGTAATTAGGCAAGTTATTGTATAATGATGGTTTGTTCTGTAGACTATCGAAAAAAATTTATAGCTTAAAGGGCTAATAATTTTGACCTTAAAACGATTATAAAAATTAATAACTGCTTTTTTTCTAGTTTAAATAAAACAAATAAGACTTTCTCCAGAAGAAAAAATATTATCAGACATACTGTGAAAATTTCCTTGCTCTGTTAAACATAATTTGGGAAATATTTAAAAAAGGGAAAAAATGAAAGGGGGTGGGGGATGGGCTAATAATTCTGACTTCAACTGTATATATTATTTAGTAATTATTATTATTATTTGTTTTTTTTTAAGTTGACTTAATTTTACCTGATATGAACCACTAAGAAGCACTTTTATGATAGTCTTGGCTTGCCCAAAGCTCCACCCGGACACAGTGGTCAAAGATGAAAGACTACTGATGAGGACTTCTGGAGGTGCTGCGCTCAGTTGTACCGTTGTAAGGCCAACAATCTCATTTCCCATGTTGCTAATGACATTAGCACTGATGGTTTTGATGTTTCCCGCAAGTGCAGTAGATATCTGAAAACGAGTGTAAGGAACACCAGTCAGACTCTACATGGTCACATCACGAAATGACTTCAGCTTTAATCAAATACTTACTGTGGGATCTACACCAGAGCAAGATGTTTTGAAGCTTCCAAGAACAGCGTTAGTCTGAGTCTCGTCCAGTTTTGTGAAGGTGGATGCTGGGGCACTGCACTGCAGAAATGTAGGTAGTCTAGAAAACAGAAAACGTGGTCAAAACGCTGATTAATACATGTAATAAATGTTTAAAGCCAGGCTTAAGACACACTTGTTCAAAATGTTAATTTTAATGCAGGGTAGCACTGACACTTTTCTTTGTTTCAATGTTTGACTATTTTATTGACATTTCCTGTATTGTTTTAGCATTCTAGTTGTGTTGTATAATTCGTTTTTACTGGTGTAAAGCACTTTGGACAACCTTGGTTGTAGTAAGGTGCTATATAAATAAAGGTTGATTGATTTGTTTGATTGAATATCAAACACTACTGGTTTCTGACTTACTCCAAAACATTAAAGCTGGGGTTCTGTTGAAAGAGGAGTTGTGTGTAGTGGTTGGTCAGATTGTTTGGAAGTTTGTTTTGCCTGAACAGATTGATGTTGTCTGGGTTCACAGTAAATATCTGAATCTGTAAACAACACAGTTGGACAGGGATTAGCAATATGGATTCATTTGCTTTTCCTCAATATAAATGCCACACAAACTGTGTAACATAAAACAGGTATTAACATCTGTGCAGACAAGTGGATGTAGGTCATACCGCGCTATCTGAGCCAAAAGTGTAGAGGTCGTCCAGACTCAAGAAAGTTATGAATGTACCGATGTTGTTGGAAAACCATGCAGTTGAGTTCAGTTTTGCGTTAGAAGCATCATAGCATTTTGGTGTAGAGTCTGAAAAGAAAAAGAAAGAAAATGTCATTATATCTATCTATCTATCTATCTATCTATCTATCTATCTATCTATCTATCTATCTATCTATCTATCTATCTATCTATCTATCTATCTATCTATCTATCTATCTATCTATCTATCTATCTATCTATCTATCTATCTGTCTGTCTGTCTGTCTGTCTGTATATATATATATATATATATATATATATATATATATATATATATATATATATATATATATATATATATATATATATATATATATATGGTTCTCGAATCTGATTGGCTGATAGCAGTGCGATATTTAAGCAACAGAGTGGAGGAACTATGACGTCACATTGTAGGCCAATCGGCTGCTAGAAAACTGGTTCCCTCGATAAAATCCCCATAAAATTTTCCCATAGGCTTACAAGTAATAAGATTACAAATAATAAGCTCTGTGTTCAAACACAGTTCATTACACTTACACGTCCAACCGGATAATCCTCACATGAAAATATAACTTTTATCACTTTTGAGTGTGCTGTCTTTTTAAAGAAGCATAACCGATTAAAAAAATCAAGAGTGTGATGTAACTGATGTGTTTTATGTCATAAAATAAAATGTTGAAATAAAAATAAAAAAACATCAGCTCACCTGCTTTCAGATATGTCTTGATGGTAGAGTACACATCATTATTGGTAATCTGAGAACCGTTGAATGTGAAATTGTTGCCCAAAACATTGATCCTAGAAGATCAAAGGAAGAACTTTACCTAAAACTCACAGCAGACTTCACATTCAAACAAACTTCAGCACAGCTCTTTACACTCACATTTTCCTGTACGACAGACAGGATGAGCTCAGGGTGTCTTTTGACCCTATTAGATCTTTGTTCAGGAACTTTAGATAGAGCTTTAATCTACGATCAAACCACAAATTAATCTCCGTCTGGTTGTCACTGGTCAACGCCATCGGCCAAACACAGGGAAGTATGGCGCTCTTAATATTATCTGGAACATCCTCCTGTAACAAAGGAAATTACAATACAGGTTATTAAAGTAAATTTCGTGACTTAAATGTGGGTTACACTTTACTTTAAGGTGCCATAATACAGTGTAACTATTCATTAAACTACTGAGTAATATTATTTAATTACATGTATTTACTATATAGTTTGGGTCAATTTTAGTGTTAGGTACATGTAATTATGCATAATTCTATATATTTTTATAGTACGTGCACAGAACGTGTAAATATGTCATCCTAAATTCATGTGTTACCTAAATGTGAACTTTATTATGCATTAAAATAAATGGCAAAACCTACATTCTCCAGGAAATCAGGGGTTCTGGTAAAGTTGTTAAAGATGACACAGATTTGGGAATCGTTGTTCAGCACTTGCAGCTGTCTGAGGTAGGCGCCCAGCTCAGAAGGAGCAAAAGAGTTTAAAAGCTGAAAAGAACCAATGAAGCATCAGTTTTCTTACCGTTTCTACTTTGAGCAGCTGTACTGACAAGTAGACATGGAGCATACCTCAGAATTCCGAGCAGGTGGGATCAGAGAGAGGAAGATGGTCAGATTTGGGAGAGGCCCGAAACTGAACAGGCTTTGATTTAGGAATGTCATGAAGCTGTTGTTTCTGTAGCATCTCAGACCCTGTGGCCCTACAAAAAAAGAAACAATTAAATGAATGATTAAATGAATGAATAGCCTTTCTACACCAAATATTCATTCATTCATTTGCTTTTCGGCTTAGTCCCTTTATTAATCAGGGATCGCCACAGTGGAATGAACAGCCAACTTATACAGAATATGTTTTCCGCAGTGGATGCACTTCCAGCCGCAACCCATCACTCGGAAATACCAAATATTATTTCTTATTTAATACTGAGTGGAAAAAATATACATTTATGAATTCATATAATTTTTTTATACAGCATATAGGAGTACACCCCTTTTAAAAATGAATATTTGTATCAATTTCTCAGTTAATATCGACAAATTTAGGTGCATTTAAACAAAACTGTTTTTAATAAAGTTATATTAATTTAAATAAACATTTGGTCACTGAATTTCTAAATTTTATTATTTATTTTAAAGTTTCTCTTGTTTTTCCCTCTTTATAAATTTTTTTAAAGTAACAGTAGGTTATTGTCTGTATTTATATGTATTTTTATATTCTGGGTATGATAACAGGCTAGTACTTTTATTTTTAGTACTCCTTTGTTCTGTTCAGATTTGTATTTAGTTAAATAACAAAACATAAGTAAATAGTCTGTCAACAGCTACGCTGGATAAAGCATGTTTCTCTTTAGAGTTTTCTAACTGGTGAATGACATGATCTGGTGTTATAAGGTTGTCTGTTGTCATCAGATCGTCATCTATTCATTGCGTGTTCATGACTTAAGGAAGCGTGGCTTTGGACGGCAGGGGAGGGTTGTAAATTTTCAAAGCTATTATGTTAGCATTCTGGTAGATCACCTACTGCACCTTTAATATTGTCCCTGACATATTAGTTTGGGTGTCCTATTTTTTTGTTCTGTGACCTTATTTTGTTAAAGTAGCTATGGTTTTGGCTTTGGTACTGACTAATCTAATATGTATATACACAAATATATTACTGTAAAGCAGTGTTTATCAACCACGTTCCTGGAGGACCACCAGCTCTGCACATATTACATGTCTCTCTAACCAAACACACCTGATTCAGATCACTGAAATTCAGAGGACTGAAATGCCTGTAATGGATGTGACAGACAAAAGAGCCATTTAAAACATGCAGTTCTGGTGGTCTTCCAGGAACGTGGTTGAGAAACACTGCTGTAAAGCATCCTATAGAAAATATTCATTTAAAAGAGAAATCTGTGAGGGGTGTACTCATTTATGCTACTCATTGTATAATATAACATAACACATTTTCAAAGTAATAATAATAATGATATTGTTAAACAATTATCTATAATTTATAATATAAAATTATAATATAATTATTATTATTATTATTGCTTTTTCATATAATTTGTTTATTTGTTTGTTTTTATACAACAGTTCTGTCTGGTTCTTGAACCTGATTGGCTGATAGCTGAGCAATATTCCGCAAATAACACGCCTCTTCACCCTTCACCCTTGTGTATTACTCTGCCCACATACAGAGACAAGCAGAGGACACTCTACAGTTTGACAAATATTGCTGCTGTTAGACAACATAATGTACTTCTGAGGCATTTTTAGTCAAGAATGTAGTTGTTTAGATTGCAACTATGCAGTTTTTTTTATAAAGATAGTGCCTATTTTTAAATATTCATAATTTCTGAAAGACAGCACATCAGCGGCCATTAGCCTGTCACTAAGCAAAGCAAAGACAGTTGACATTGTCCATCCACAAGATGGCAACAGAGAGTGCATAATAAGTTCTTAGAAGATAAAAACAACATAATTTCTAGCTACAGCTGATCAAATCATTATTAAACAGGTAAGTGATATTCTAAGTCGATCTTTCTTTTTTATATGTTGTACTGCTGTATTTATACCACAGTAATTGTAGTGTGTTGAGTGTGAGATGGGACTCGCATATCAGGAATGTATGTATTTTGTGTTGATCACTCTTTGTATAACCCTGAGTTTTTTTTTTTTGGTTGGCTATCTGCTTGTTTCTAATGAGTCTCCTGTTTTCGTTACTGCAGACTAGTTCAATAAACAGAAAGAAAGAAGAAATGCCCGCATGTGTTTAGCATTTTTCCATATCACAAACACAACAGTAATCTGGTAATTAGTGATTGCGCTGCTTTTTTCGGGGTTAGTTATTGTAATCTCTCGATTGCAACTGAGAAATACTGGGAAATCTCTGTAGACTAATGGCATTTCATGCTGTTCAGCCTTATAATCTTAAGAAGTCAGTGAAATCACCTGTTTTGTCATCATTTTAGACATTACGCTAGAAAATCATTCAAATACTAGCTCTAAAGTGATGGTGGTGTATTAATAATGGCTTATGCTGTTCTGACATCAGCTGCAGATGTGAATGAATGGCAGAAGAAAGTAGTTCCTCTTACAAAAGGGTTTGTAGACTCTTAGTGTTTAATTTTTGTTTTTACACATGATAATGCCGTCGAACTGTTGTATAAACACAATATCACACTCTTAGCAGTGCGGTGTGGCTGTATATTCCACTCGGCCTGCGACCTCTTATATATATATATATATATATATATATATATATATATATACATATATATATATATATATATATATATATATATATATATATATATATATATATATATTACTTTTATTTAGTATTTGAATGTTATAGCAGTGGTAGAGTTTATCTTATGACTTTTACGTGATGTTTGTGTCGACATAATACCTCCAAAGGACTGAAGAATGCTATTGTAGATTGCATTTTTGGTATTTGGGGGTATTGAAGGTCCAACTCCTCCTAACAGCTTCAGTCTGTAAATGACAAATTAAACACAATAATATGTTCTCATATTGTTTTAATGTTCACTCTCATGAATTCTGATAAAAAGTCTATTAGTCTTACGTGGATTGAGTGATATTGCAGTCCCTTGCATTGAGGATGGTAAACAATGGAGACACAAGGCTTTCTGAAAAGTTGGATAACAGAGGCGGGAGTCTAGTCTCAATCCAGACCAGAACATCTCCATTAGTGGCATTTAGATCAGACAGGTTGGCTCTGTCAAATATCTGTTTAATCAGTGCTGTTTTTACATCAGGCGTGAGCAGGATGTCCTGGACAGAAGAAGATAATATCACTGCAGCTTTAGTCATTTCCATTTGGATCTTTTAGATTAAGCTATTTAGCAATAATTATCTGTTTTTACATTTAATTTGGGGGAAAAGCGGTCAAAGAATGCGGGCAGCTGGCAATCCTTAACAAGCTGCATGACTTTGATGGCACTTTGAGGATTTGCTAGCGCTCCAGGAGTGAGGGAAAACTCGATCAGTTGATTTAGACTCAAAACAGGTAAAACCTCCACCTGAATGGATAAACAAGAAGATGAAAAGTCAAAAAACAGAGTTGTTGTTTTTTTAAAATCAAGTATGTTGTATAAACTGCATCATTTTACACTCACTGTTTTGAAGTTACTGTCAAGTGCCAAAAGCTCAGTCAGATTAGCAGACTGAATGAACGACCCAAAGTATCTGTTGACCCACAGAGTGGTGTTGGCAGAGTCTTTAAGGCACCCGGGATCTAGAAGAACATTTTGATTGAGAGTGATTAAATAAGTTAAAATGACACTATATCATGTTACATTAAAGAATTTGTTTTAAAAGTCTCCTGCATTGTTTTGCAGTTTAAAAAGCACTTTATGTTATCAAAATATATATTACACCATTATTTTTATTACAGTGTCTGTTTTAGAATCCACTCTCTCTAAACCTCTCTTTTCCAAAAGTTGACTCTGCTCTGATTGCTTATCAGCTGATCAATCAGGTTTTAAAAGCTTCAGTGTCCGTGGCTGTATCTAAAATGACCCCAATACCCTTAAATAGTGCACTATTTCAGGGAGCAGCCATTTGTAGTGGTGTCTATAACTAAAGTAGATGTTGTGAAGGTCTAATAAATCTTACAACTACCTGTAATAATGTGTACAACTAATGCACATTCAACAGTTAAAAAAACACATCATGCACTGTGAGAGTTCAAATGCTGAATGATATTCTGTGTTTGACCATAAGACTGTTTTTACCTGTTACAGTGTTCAGATGGCAAAAACATATCACGTTGTGTTGCCAATCGTAATTAAAACAAGTGGAAGAAGAAAAATTGTTTGGAGACACAGGTCGTCAGTGTTGCTTTCATAAATGTGCTCTTGGCTCTTTAAATCATGGCTCTTTAAATCTTCAGTATCGACTGGTATCAAAGTCTATATTTTTTGCAACCCTACATTCTATTGTGATTGGTCAACTGCTTAAACCGTGACAGAACCAATGTCCAATACATATCTGAACTTCAGTTCTGAAGACTTTCTCAGCACTCCGCAGCCAATGAAGACACCAGGCTTGCATTATGCAAATTTGCTGCAGATCTATTTAGGCTTTTTAAGAAATTAAAACTGTAATTACAGACAACTTGTTTCAGGCAGTAAGAATCGGTTCTTACCTTTGGGAGGCAATAACTCAAATTTAGTTTATTTGATAATTACACACATTAGACATATGTAAACAGCTACAATACACACTTGATGAAATGTTCAATAAAAAAAAATTACCATTTGTAGTTTGTTTTACTCAAAGATTAACTTTTTCTGCATTTTTCCTCATAACAAATGAATTGCAGATATTTACAAACATTTTAGTGCACATTATTCCATGTGCAAACATTTTCATTCAATTCAATTCATCTTTATTTATATATCGCTTTTACAATGTAGATTGTGTCAAAGTAGCTTAGAAGTTCTAGTAAATTAAAACTGTGTCAGACCAGTTCATACTTTAATCTTGAATACACAGAAGAAAAAAGTATCTCAGAAGTATGCCAAACTTACCATTGGTGTCACTGCGTGAGAGGAAAGCTTTCATGAAATTCCTGTAGACCTGATCCTGTTTCTGAGTGCCACTGGGTACAGGTGGATTGCAGACATCTTGTACAGTTTGTAGAGGTGCATTGATAAAAGATTCAGTGCTGAAAGATAAAGAAAATGCCATTTTAAAAATATATTGCAAACTATAGTGGCTTCAAAATCCTTTTAGTCGTGTGACAAAAACCAAATTACATCGTGCTGTAACTTTCACAGGTAAGGTTTTTGGTGCTGAGACAGGACAGGAAACTTTGGGATACTGATGGCAAGAAAGTTTTTAGTCTATTCTGAAACCATGAGCGAATGAAGACAGGATCTCTCAGTCTCTGAGGACTAAAGCGATCAATGCGGACGTCAGCAATCACATCCAGCACATTCGACAGAGACATATTGCTGGGGCCAAGAGTCTGGAAATCAAACACATATTACATAATTAATAAATCAAAATCCAAAAATATAAATAAAATATAATATAATACAAGAAGATTTATACCATGTTAGAAAGTTTCATTAGAGCGTCATCAAGGTTTGTGCTGGTTTTACTGAAGAAAAGCTTCCAGGTCTCTTTAGTCACATTGCTGTTCAGCTTGCAAGCCAAAAGACCAGCCAGTTGTTGAGAGTTTACCTGTGACAGCTGACGACATGGAAGACACATTTACCAGATGAAAGAAGTATATTTTACTCAAATATTACTGAAAGTTCATTGTACTTAATAGAAAAAAGTTACATGAACTCATTATTTCATTAAATTAAGCAGAACTCAAATGTGACGAGTTATAGCCAATTTATAGTTCCCATCATGCTTTCATGTTTAACTACTAAACGAGAGGAAATGGTAAGAGTTATTTGATGTGTTTTGCTCAATATTTATAAAAAAACATAATAATAATAATAATTATTATTATTATTATTAGGATATTACTATAAATATTAGTTTTTAAACTTAATTGGTTTAAGGCAATAATTTTCCTCAATTGGTTTGAGTTCTTTTAAAGGAACACTACTCTTTTTTTTGGAAATAGGCCCATTTTACAAATCCCCAAGAGTTTAATGATTAAGTTTTACCATTTATCAATCTATTTAGCTGATCTTCAGATCTAACGCAATCTCACAGCAATTCGTAACTTTTTTATTTAGTGGCTTTTTCATATGAATTCATACGATTTAATTCGTACAATTTAGTACGATTTGCTCATCACCCAATGACGGTTGGGATTACGGGTGGGGTTAGGTGCCACGCCTCCTTTTTAAAATCGTACATTTTCGTACGACTGAACTCGTACGAATTCGTACAAATTAGCCACTAAACTGACAAAACGTAAAATACTTACGTTTTCTTGTGAGATCAGGCTGCCTGATCTGATGGGGTCACTTTTAGCTTAGCTTATCATAGATCATTAAATTAGATTAGACCATTAGCATCTCACTCCAAAAATTCAACAGCCTAGAAAATAGCAGCTTCTAATTTTCTGTCAGTCTTAGTACTCAATTTTTACTACAGAAGAGTCAGGCTTTAAACATACTTTTTTTTGAGTTTATGAAAAGAGATGCTAATTCCTTTTAATGATCTATGCTAAGCTAAGCTAAAAGTGCTCCCGCTGCCAGATGAGCTGAATGGGTAGCAAAACTCAACTGAGAGTACTCTAGAGTAGCAAAATCAGCCTATTTTCAAAACAAGTGGAGCGTTACAGTGTATCAAATCCAAAACTATAACACAAATAAAAAGTGACAAAGGGTGTACACGCACTAGGCTATCCGAGCCAAGCACGTTTGACCCCTATTTCCAATTCGTTTGACAAGTGTGAGTGCTCCGAATTGGGCCCAAGAAGAGGTGTGCCAGAATGTGGTTTGGTTAGGCTTTGGTGCGGTACGCTTGTAGTGTGATTGCAAAGCATGCTTGAGCATGAAATTAAGGATCTGGTGTCACTTTTAAGGGACTCTTTTATATGGATTTATTAACCATTCTTACTTTTCAATGAACATTAAGTAGTATTACCGTTGGTAGACAGGCAAACTCCATCACAGTGAAGTTACACAGATTCAGTGAGGATGTTGTGTTTGGACCATTCAAGACCTGACCCACAGTAGAGCTGCAAACCACAAGAACATCCTTTATGACAGACCATTGTTTAATCAGTGTATAACTTATATAGTGCTGACAGAACAGCTCACCTGTTGACATTTGCACAGAGGACAGTCTCTGGAAGATAAACCAACCAAGATTTGAGTTTTGGCAACATCACAAATCATTCCGCACAAAACCAGTCACTTACCATTTACAGGAGTCACTGTGCACTGCAGGAGTGAGAACAAACATTGTGTTACAATACAGCTCATTCAGTAAAATCACACTACACAATTGATCCTTTGATTAGTTACTCACTTGGCTTGATCTCTGGACGCATTCTAGATGGAGAAAAACAGAATTCACACATTAATTCTCACAAGGCGAATGCTACATTCGGGAAACCCTTACAGAATGAGTGAAATGGGAATAATTTGAGCAAAATAAGGAATGTTATGAAATGCATGTTTTTTTTTCTATGATATTTACATTCTAAGATATTTTTCATATATAGCTGAAATGATTTATTTTTTACATTAATCAACAGTGAAAATTGTAAACAAGCCAGAGTTAGTCCCAAGGTTTAACTTTCATTTAAATAGTCCCCTGCAAAAGTTTGTGAACTCTTAGATTGTATTACTGTCTATGGTTACCTGACGATGTTTTTTGTCCTGTGGATTATTTATGTAAACATATTTTGTGTAAATTTCCTTTTATAATTATAAAAATAAAATACTAAATAAAAATGATGTGCATTTTGGATGATCTCCCTGTTTTGTTAAACTGATTTAGATTCACATATTCTGCAAGAAGTACACAAACGTTCAAATTCATATTTAGTAGCAAATTATTATTGCTGAATTCTCTCACCGTCAGGAGGAATCATCATAAGTGAGTCTCTGAGGGTCAGAATGGCTTCAGTCTGGTTAGGAGAGACTGATAATAATGCCTGATCCACCCTGTCAAAGCTGATTCACAGACAAAACACAAAATAAATGAATCATATTCAGCACTAATTTATCTAGATCACTGTTAGCTTCAGTTAAAATCACTTACATGGTTTTGTAGTTTTCACAACTGAAGTTTGCCTGCAGGATAAAATTATTATTATCATTATGAATCTTTTTCTAAAGTATCCCATCAGGCACCTTGATGTTAAAATTATATTAAATTGACACCAAACATGAAGTAAAAAATCACGTCAAAAATGCAAATCAATTTGATGTCAAAACGTCTATATTACGTCTATTTTACATCCACATATTGATGCATTTTTACCACCAAATAATGACACAAAGAGTATTATAATATAAGACATGTTTTATCCATCTGATAGCTTTTTAAATGATAAATTTACACCGGAATTTGGATCCTTAAATTGCATGTAAACTATCTTGATGTCAAAATGTCATAAAATTGACATACGTAACATTGGTGTCAAAAATAGGTCAAACAGGACTGTCCTGTAATCATTTTTTACACCAATCTTACAATTTTATGTCATTTTGACATCAAGGTAGTCAATTGACATGAAATAGACAAGTATGATTGTGTTTTTAATGTCATGTTGACATCAAGGTGCCCGCTGACACTCCATTATATGAAGCAGTTTGCTGTTACACACTTTTCTGGCCTGTGTCTGAAGAGCTGGTAGGAAGCTATTCAGTTTGTCCCGGTTAGAGGTTTGAAGAAGGAAGTCAAAGACTTTGGTGAGGATGTTGACTCTGTCCTCAGGTCTAGCAGGAGGACTGAACACCAGTTCACCCAGCTGTGTCAGTGAGAGAACAGGAACAGCTTCCACCTGAAAGGACATGAGTTGTGTTATTTTGTGTTGAGTCAGTCTTTACGTGATCAACTAATAATGTGTGACTTACAGCTGAAAAATTGACGCTCAAATTGGTAAAAAACTGAAGTTGCGCAAACTGAGAGAAGCTGCCAAAGTTTTGCAGGATGAAGTTCACGCTGTTGTTAGATGGCAATGTGCAGTCGAGACCTGAAATGACCAAATAAATACATTTGCTCATCATATGGTCCTCACTGTAGGTAATTAACATGAAGTCCTTCAAAGATTGAGCAAACATTTAATAAGCACAAGCTAATTTTACAATACAATGAGCAATTAACAGAACTGATTAACAGAATGCACAGTTACTTGTGTTTTGACGCCGTGACAGGAATGGATTAATGAAGTCATTGAAAACTGATCTCTGTGTCGCACTGTCCATCAGTCCAAAAGTATTATTTAGCTCCACAATACTGCAGAAACAAAACAGAGATGTGAGAGGATAATAAGTACAAAAGCATGGTGGCATAAAGAAACTCAAACGAATTAATTATTGATGTTAAATAAAAGCAATCAATCCTTTTACATCAATGGAGATTAACATTTACTGACATGATGATTATTGTTGGACATTACTTCAGCAATAATGTCATTTCTGTTCTTCGTGAGCTATTTGAACTGAGAATAAGCAGGATAATGAATTCCAGGGATACGTGTATTAAGCAGGATAATAGATCCAGCCGAATGTTGTCGTAGAAAGAAATCTGTAAAAACAACTGCCTGGATGTACATGATCCTGCTATATACTCAGCTACTTTCCGCATAATTAAACACTGATATACTAGCTTTTTAATTTAATATGAACCCTTTGCATCTGGCTGCTGATAATCCTGTCAGGCTTTATTCTGTGACAAAAACCGGCTGGATCTACTTTATCCCTTACTTAACATCCTTATATTTCAGTTTTACAGTTAGATTTACCTGATCATTATTACAAATTTTGACTGATTTTGACATTTTATGAAACTCTGCAGCTTTTTTACTGTTTTCAATCCTGTAATCCTGCAAAGTATAGCCAGTTTATACTTCTGAGAAGTTAGTTTAGATTGTAATAAAAAATAATCCTAAAGATAACCTGTACTGAACATTCTGGGAAGGTTATATTTCAAATAACCATGAGGAAATATTATATAGCTAAGCTATACCCCAAATTGGGGTATAAACCCCAAACCCCTAATGTTTTCTTTTCTTTTAAAATAATCAAGTTGTAACCAGAAACTAATGTAGGAGGAATGTTACTGCATTTTCAGCTTACAGAAACAGCATTTTTAGTTTGATTCAATCAGACAGTTCATAGTGAAAAAAAAATATTTTGGGAGATAAATATTTTAAAAACAAACAGAGCCTCAGATGTCATGGTTATTCTCATACAATCCATTGCAAGAAACAAAAATATTCAAATATGGTGAAATCTGATGTATCGAAAACAGCATTAAAGTAAAGAACCACAAAACTGGGGAAAATGTGTTGAAATAAGGATAAAAGGCTTTTGTTTTGTCTGTTTGTTCATTTAAGTACAATTCAAAATCTTTCTAGTTCGAACATTATTTGATCATTTATTATTTAAAAAATATTTTTCAATTATTTGTTTTCTGGAGTGAAACATAATGAGAAAGTAAATTTCAACCAAGATCGTGTTGTGTGTTAAACTGTGCAAATAATTGGATAATAAGATCAACAGATAAGGAGCGGTTATCATGTATCATAAAGGGAATGTGAGGAACTTACATTGCCATGTAGGTCTGACAGCTGAAGCTTCGTGTGTTCAAGCATGACAGGAATTCTCTAGGAATTTTGGGCAGCAGAGGCTTCATCTTTATCTGGAACCAGAATTTCACAAAGTTCACATCGCCGAGGCTTCTGGTCGTAAAGAGTTCTGCTGGCAGCTCTCCAAACAAGGTGGTGAGGTTGCTTTGAGATGAGTTTGTCACCTGAAGCAAAGAAGAATTGTCAAAATGTAAATACTTTCAAATGTAATATTAAAATGTATATTTTTAATGCCATATTATTTAATATCCTATAGATTGCTGAACCTGTGTCTGCAGTGTTTTGGAGAGTTCAGTAGTCAGAAGTTGCAGGTTTTCCTCAGTGAAGCTCAGATTTGTTTGAGCAACACATTTAAGCGTTTTGGCCAAACTCTCTGCATTCTGTGATACCTGCAGAAAAAAAGAGATGCCCAGAATATAAAGTACAATTACATTTATACTTAAAAGTCATATCTGAGCATCACGGTGGTGCAGTGGCAGTTCATCCAGCTGTGGCGACCCCTGATTAATAAAGGGACTAAGCCGAAAGAAAATGAATGACTGAACCGGGCTTCCAGATAATGATGTATGTCATTCCAATGACATCAAAAATGTGTTCAAGAGTTCACACTTAGCTGATGATTGATTATAAAGCTTGTTTGGCATGCTGCCCCGGGAGAGAGCCCTGAGCTCATAAGATCCTCGAGCCTGGGGCTCCCTCCAATTTGCAAGGCGAGAGGGGAGTTTGAGCTCAGGTAGATCTTGAGAACTCTCCTACTGTAGTAGCTAATGAACAGATAGTGCTTGCTCTTAAGAGATAACTACTTACTAGGAGCATATCTATGGTGCTGATTTGAATTAGTCAATTAACTTAACTTGCTTGTTTTTGGACAGTGGGCAAACCAGGGAACCCGGGGGAAACCCATGTGAGCATGGAAAGAACGTGTAAACTCTGCACAGAAATGTCCTGGCTTGGTAAGAACTAGAACCAGTGACATTCTTGCTGTGAGGCAACAGTGCTAACCACTGGGCCACCGTGTCACCCATCTAGGAAAGGAGGAGGAGTAGGGGTGGAAGGGGGGATTCTTCAAAACGAAGATGGCTGTTATATGGAACTTAGGGTATTTATAGTGGCTTAGGAGTCGTCTGATTGATAAATCATAAATTGAATAATGTGGGACCGGCTGCAAGCAATCATAAGCACGTGATCCTCTTGAAATTAGTTTATGAATAAACTTTACTTAATCGATTTGATGTCAAAACCTTGATGTCCATTTGACATCAACGCATTGAACCCCATTTACCAACAAAATAATGACAAAAATATTATGATATAGGAACATTTATATTCATCTGAAAGCTTCAATTGCAAGTGAAAAATTGGATTTTGTATCCCAACAATGCATGTAAACTACCTTGATGTCAAAATGAAATCAAATAGACATCTAAACATGTTTTAAAAGTAAAGACATTTTAAATGCGTTTTTTATGCCAATGTTTGATGTTATTTTGACATCAAGGTAGTCAGTTGACATCAAATTGATTTGCATTATTGACAAGTTTTTTAATGTTGCTTGGACATCAAGGTGCCTGCAGTGATGCTTCGTTCCATAAAATCCAGAATTGAGACCTGGGCTCAGACTGGCCCATATCTATCAGCTGATAACCACTGATAATGCTCATTCAATTGAGGGATAACATTCGAAGCGGGGTTTTTTTAATTAATCAAACTGCAATTGAATTGAAACTAAAAGTGTCTTCTTACTATACACACATGGCTTTAATGACTTCTCCAGATCACTCAGTAAATCCTCTTTGGTTTTTAAGTGCTACTGAACTTACAGTGTTGTTGGGAAACAGACACATTAACATTAAAATCAGTCATGCGATCATTTATCCAATCTTTTGCAATCAGCCCGAGACTTTTACAACTTGTTCTACAGTTGTTTCTGTTTTCGTACATGGAAACAAAACCCCATTGTGTGGATGTTTTAATGAGGACATTCTTTAGATGTGTGACATTGCAGTCAGCTTGTCGGACATGATCAGGGTGTGGTTTATTACACATAAGATTGAAAGATTGAGGTTTGTGAAAGACAAACTTACTTGACAAGAGCTGTTATTGATGGTGACTGTACAGATGTCCAAAGGATCTGCCGTTTGAGCTTCAACAGCACTGAGCAAAGTAAAAAGAGCACAGAGTTAGATAAAACAGAGCAGCAAATCTGTGATTTCTATTGTAGTTTAATTGTATTATTATCTTAAAAGCAATGCTATATATGAACAGCAGACATTGTAAGTCATTTTGCCATTTATTTGAGAAGAAATACTTTGGTTTGTTATTGAATATAAATAATTTTTCTTGCTTAAATTAATATGAGTATGATTTGTTGTGATGAGGAAATGTTTTTCTCCTTTTGTTAGGCATAAATGAAACAAAAAATGTGAGTCCTTTTTAAAATAAAGGTACAAATGCCAGTGTATGTATATATGTATATATATATATATATATATATATATATATATATATATATATATATATATATATATATATATATATACACACACAGTGCATCCGGAAAGTATTGATAGCGCTTCACTTTTTCCACATTTTTTTAAACGTTACAGCCTTATTCCAAAATGGATTAAATTAATTTATTTCCTCAAAATTCTACACACAATAGCCTATAATGACAATGTGAATAAAGTTTTTGGAAATTGTTGCAAATTTATTAAAAATAAAAATACTTAAAAATCACATGTACATAAGCATTCACAGCCTTTGCCGTGAAGCTCTAAATTGAGCTCAGGTACATTCTGTATCCGCTGATCATTCTTCAGATGTTTCAGCAGCTTAATTGGAGTTCACCTGTGGTAAATTCAGTTGATTGGACATGATTTGAAAGGGCATAAACTTGTCTATATAAGGTCTCAGGGTTGACAGTGCATGTCAAAGCACAAACCAAGCATGAAGACTAAGGAATTGTCTGTAGAAATTGTCTGCAAATTCCAGGAATTGGAAGACTAGTCAGGATAGAGGGATGCAGCAATGTACAGAGGCATCCTGATGTGAAATGTGAAAAAAGTGAAGCGCTATGAATACTTTCCAGATGCACTGTCTATTAAGAGTTATAGTGTCAATTTCAATTACCAAACAACATTTTTTTAAATAAAAGCTGTAACTTGGTGCTATAATTTGCAATAGATTGATGTGCTACTTACAAAACCGAGTTGAATATGTCTGTGGTGTTGTCTGACAAAGTCTGGTTAGATTGCAGGTATTTGTTCACCACAGGAATAACTATGGTCTGGAACCACCCACTGATGTTGTTGAAGTTAAAAGTATTTACTGAGATTTGTTTGTTGATATAGTTCACAGTCCAGTTGACGAGAAGCTGTATCGTATCATTTCTAATACTGCTTATATTTCTCTGAAAGAGAGCAAATATGTTTACATACATTAGGTCAATCAATAAACATTTAAATGACATCTTAAAGTAACACTCTACTACTTTTTTTGGAAATTGGCTCATTTTACAAGTCATCTGCAGTTAAACAGTGGAGTTTTACCATTGTTGAATCCATTCAGCCATTCTCCTGTATGGCAGGAGCACATTTAGCTTAGCTTAGCATAAATCATTAAATCGGATTAGACCATTAGCATCTCGGTCAAAAAAATTCAAAAACAATATTTGATCATTTTCCTATTTAAAGCTTGACTCTTCTGTCAAAAAGTGTTTGAGGATGCAGAAATGTTTTATTATAATTTTTTTACTTTTTAAACTTTTGACCCTTTTAAGTAACCCTTTTTTTATGAAGGTCCAGAAGGGAGGTCCCAAATCAGCTTCTGTACACACCATTTAAAGAGGCGCTATCAATCAAAACAAAACGAGAGATTCATTTTCTGCTCTTAACTTGTTTAATAAAAGAGGTGTCACTTTAAATGGTGTGTACAGAAGCTGATCTGGGATCAGTTTATCATACGGAGCGCTTCTGTCAGTCAGTGCTTACACATGCATTTGCTGATTGCATAGGAAGGGCGATGATCGATGCACAGCTTTAATGGAAAGAAAGTGAATACAGACATTTTTTATTAATTTCAATGTGCTTTCAAGATTAAAAATATGGGAGGAATATGGGAAAATACATAATGATAGGATGATAGTGGGATAGAATGGGAAAATATGGGAAAATCTCAGCAAAAACGGGACGGTTGACATGTATGAAGTGAACAGTAAGTGTTTGTGGAACAACAGTTTTGCGAGGGAATGCAAAACATCTTTGCGAGGGAACGTAAAAACTTTTAAAATATATATATTTTCCTATATTTTCCTTCTATTTTTTCCCCAACATTTTGTCTCTTTTGGGTCTCCGTACCCTTTTAAGACTAACAAAGTTGACATTCTTACGTAACTTGAATTCTGTACGCACATATCCATCACCACCAGGTGTGCAGAGATTTATCGTTAATTAATTGACTACGATACACAAAATATAAATAGAAAACTTACTGTCTGAGCAATATTCACACATGATCTGATGAATCTTCCCATTGGTCTCAAATATTGCATAAAGTCTGTGAGATTCTGCAGAGAAATATGAAAACAATTAGGAAGATTTTTCTTATTGGTGTTTCATAACTTGATCTATCAGTCAAAAACTCCCATCTAACCTTGTCGAGGAGCCCTGAACTGGTGCTGGTCAGGTTCAGTGTCATGTTGGTGAGCGGCTGCAGGAAACTCTGGAAGATCTGACTGACAGCATCAGCATTCAGGCTAAAGTTAGCTTCTAGCTGAAACATCAGTTCAGCTTTCTGCTCCGGCGTAAGTTTATCTAGCACCACCAGCTGCAAACATTCACGTGGATTGTCTGAGTAGTGATGCTTTGATTTCATTTAGGATGTAAAGCTGGTCTGTTTCGATCACTTACCCCATTAAAGTCTGGTTTCAGAGCTATGAAATCTCCTAGGCTTGCAATGGAAGAGAATGACTGAAAGTTGAGTAGCAGCCATTGCCCGGTGCTGTTTGTACTGTTCACACAGCCAGCTTTAAAACAAAAAAAGGTAATATCAGCAACACAAAGAGCAAACTTTTAGATTGAACCATGTAGCATAACCGTACACTAATAAAAATGGATTTCTTTATTGGTATTGATGGTCATATATTTTACTAAACATTTTTAAATAGTAGTTTACAAAAATTAAATCATAAAACTAAAACCCATTAAAATTTGAAAAGGTTATTTAGATTGATTGTATCATTATTGTTCTTAAAGAGTAAATGCAGTAAATGGGATTTAAATCAACAAAAGTTTCCCCTAACCCTAACCCTAACCCTAACCCTAACCCTAACCTAACCTAACGATACCTAATCTAACCCTGACCCTGACCCTGACCATAACCCTAAAACTTCTTTTGTTTGTATATGATTTCTATGTAGTTTAACTCAACTAAAGCTTAAACTTAATATATATATATATCAAACAATTATATTAAAAATGACAGAAACCCAACAAAATGATGATCTGGGGTCACCACAGCGGAATGAATTGCCAACTCATCCAGTACGTTTTACGCAGCGGATGCCCTTCCAGCTACAACCCATCATGGGGAAACATCCATACACACTCATACACTACGGACAATTTAGCTTACCCAATTCACCTATACCACATGTCTTTGGACTTGTGGGGGAAACCGGAGCACCATGAGGAAACACACGCCTACATGGGGAGAACATACAAACTTCACACAGAAATGCCCACTGACCCGGCCGAGGCTCGAAACAGCGTCCTTCTTGCTGTGAGGCAACAGTGCTACCCACTGCGCCACCGCATCGCCCTAACTGAATTACAATAAATAAATTTAAAGAGTTCACACTTAGCTGATGATTGGTAATAAGCTTGTTTGGTATGCTGTCCCAGGAGGTAGCTCTGAGCTTATAAGATCCTTGAGCCCTGGGCTCCCTCCCATTAGCAGGGCGAGAGGGGAGTTTGAGCTCAGGTAGATCTCGATGAACTAAGGAGGGATATATGGCTTGCTAAGAGCTTGACATTGATGCCAATTTGGTATGTTTAAACTACTTAGGTTATGTGCTTTTTGGATTGTGGGAGAAAAATGGCAAAATGAGCAAACTCCACACAGAAATGTTGACTGGTTTACTAGCGAATTTAACCAGACATTCTTGCTGTGAGGCAACAGTGCTAATCACTGGGCCGCTGTGTCACCCATCTGGAAAGGAGGGTAGTGGGGATTCTTCAAGACGAAGACACTGAGTTAAGAAACTCTGGTTATTTATAGTGAGTTTGGAATCATCTGATTGGTGAATCAATCGTAGGTTAATGCGGAACCAGACAGAGACAATCATAAGCACGTGATCCTCTCGAAATTAATTTAGAAATACACTTCACAAAGAAAACTAGTACATTATCTCAGCTAGCAAAGATTAATGTGAAACTCTAAAATAACTATACACATTTTTGAAAGATACAATTTAGGACCAACACAGAAAATTTATAAACCAACGTGTCAACAAATGTGATGTTGTTGAACTTGTTGAATCAGAGATGGAAATCCCATGAATCAATTCAAAAGTGTAAAATAAAAACCAAAAAAATGGTCGACATCCAAAATACCAATGGACAAAAGAGTATTACCGTCAGTTGTATTTCTTGCCAGAAAGGGTTTTATGAAGTTTTGATACACCATCCTTTGTCTTTCAGGACCAATCTGCACGCTTAAATCATTAACCCTTAAGAACAAAACAAAAAAGGTTAATCAGCTTTTGCATTATCTCCAAAAACAAATGACTGTAGTCATAAAACATAAGCATGACTTCTGTATATAATAAATACACACAGTGCTTGGAAGCTCTGGCAGGTGAAACTGCTTTGACTGAGACAGGACAGCGTGCCTCTGGACAGCGAGGACAAGAAAGGACTGAGCTTCACTTGAAACCACAGCCTTGCGAAATCCACATCGCTCAAAGAGCCTGCAACCAAGCCTTGTTTCCTGATGTTATTGATGTAGCTCACGACAAGGCTAGCGTCAAGTCTAGATCTCTGTTCGGATGAATGAAAACACACTGAATAGGTGACATCCCTTTAAAAACCATTCACTGTAATATACTGTAAATATGATGAACTCCATTCTAGTCTAAAGGCCTGTTCACACCAAGCATGATAACTATAAATGGCTTACGCCTTTAAAGCTACAGACGACAGACGACAAGAAACACTGCTTGTTGTTAAGTTAATGACTATCTAAAAACAATTGGTTAATTGATGGGGAAAAAGAATGATAAAATACATGGAAGTTTTGCAAGCCAGGCTACTAAATTAAAGTATAAAAATAAAGTATCCTCAGGTATCCAGTGCTATTTCAGAGTCTTTGTGTTTGACATCTTTGTGCCTCCTTTGAAAATGGTGTGGAAAATAGCTTGTTGTTTTAGTTGCAGTCAGCCATGTTTGTGGACAAATGTGGAAGCGCACAATGTAAACCATTGGAAATTACAACAGAAATTGGTCATTTTATAGTTATATCTTTGAAAAACATCCCACAAACAATAAAATGGACTGATTTGTATACCTTTATAAATGTTCTTAGTGTGTCTGAGTGTTTCCAGTGGTGATGTGCAACTCGAGAAGTTGAACACAGATACAGCAGAAGCGGATCAGGAGCAGATCAAGTAAATTAACAAGTTTATCTATAACTGACAGGGCATCAACAAGCTGCCACACATACACATTTCTATATTTTTCTCTTTATTCGTCGTCCGAGCACTTCCAGTTTATTGCTGATGAGTGTATATATGAAACAATAAATCAATAGAGATCAACTGGAATCAGGCTCCCTAGTCCTAAATATCCAGAACGCATTGTGCAGTTACAACGCGTTCACATTTTCTATATATATTTTAAATAAAGATTTACTGGTCGGATGCGCTAGTAGCACACTGAGTACATCTGCTGGTTACAAGGAGATACTGACAAATAAAAAAGCATGAACAAAAAAAATCGTTCATCGGTGTGGACACAAATATATTCATCGTTATAATAATTTTTATCGTTCTTGGTGTGAACGTGCCTTATATCTATAAATTTACATTTGTCTTCTGTTTATTTAAACAATGCTAAACCAAGACTTGTCACAGCATCTGTTGTTGCTTTGCAGGTGATCTGAACTGCATCTATTATCCTTATTTGCTTGTCTGATGACAAAATCATTCATTGTAATATACTGTAAATATGATCACCTCTATTCCAGTCTAAAGGCCTGTTCACACCAAGCACAATAACTCTAAATGGCTAGCGCGCTTTAAAACTACAGAGGACACTGTGGAGAAGCACTGCTTGCTGTTAAGCCCTCATTTCAAGGATTATTTAGAGATAATGATTTACTAGAACACAACTGGTTAATCTATGGGGAAAACAATGTTAAAATACATGGACATAACGCAAGCCAGGCTACTAAATTAAAGTATTAAAAACAAAAGTACCTCAGGTATCCTGTGCTTCTTTGAAAATGCTGAGAACAATAGTTTTAATTCCATTACACTGACTACGATTGCTATATTCATTTGATTACTTTAATAATTTTTTTAAAATAAAGATTTACTGGTCTAACATGCTAGCACACAGGACATCTGCTGGTTAAAAGGGGGTAATGACAAATGAAAAGCAAAAACTAAAACTATAAACAGATTTTTATCGTTCATCGGTGTGGACACAAATACATTCATCATTATATTTATATTTATTGTGAATGGTGTGAACGTGCCTTATATCTATCAATCTATATGCCCTAAACACAGTGTAGCTATTTTTGTTGCCTGTCAGAGTGTGCCTCAATCTCTGGCTGCGTCAGATAAACAACACAGTGACACACATGAAGGAAGCAGATCTCACGTAACGCCTGTGAAAAAAACAACAGTAAGAACTTTCCCAATGTTTATTTGATGTATTTGTTGTAGAGTTAATTCAAGCCTTTCTGCAATGATGAGTCACACACAATGTTGTTACAAAGTTCACACAAAATACACCTGATTTAACGTCCACAAACCAGAATTGAAGCATCTTCTTTTATAATTGTACTGACATGCGGCCGTGGTGATGAAGTAAAGCTGAAGTAAATTGCTGTAATTCATTACACACATTCACTGTTTTAAAAACATTTTACACTTGTAGAACTTATTCTTGATCACATTTGATCATGACTGATGATCACAGAGAGCTAAACAGATCTTTTAATCCCAGTTGCTTTGCGCTCGTCCTGTCTTGTTGAAATGATTATACACGTTACCAGAGAGACATGTTAATACTCCTCTGTCAATCAATTTGGTGGGTGGGGAAACAACACTCCTTCATCACGTTGCTGTGGGCCTCAAAATGAGAGGGATTTGGATCCTATTTTAACATCAAGAACGAGACTTGTCTTTATATCACCCCAATATGACAGTGGACTGTGTTTTCTGTCCAAACAGCTTACAAATGACGATTTTCATCATAGGTGAACTTTAAACATTGCTAAACCAGACTTGTCACAGCATTGTTGCTTTGCAGGTGATCTGAACTGCATCTATTATCCTCATTTGCTCATCTGATGAATGAATAAGTGCAAAAATACTTTACCAGTAATGTGTAGAGGTCAAAGGTGGCGTCAGTATATGCTTTGAGATTTTGGAGAGTGGCCTGTGAGGAGTCTGAGAGCTGTATGCCCGCGCAGGAGAGGGTGCTGTTGAGCGTGGTGTTTGAGAACTGATGGAGGAATGAGGAAATAATGATGTTATCACATAAAAGTGAAAACCCACATCATATTGCATAGCATAATTGTTACTCACTGAAGAGCAAGAGGAACCGTTATTGGAAACTGTGCCTGTAAAATAAACAAACAAACATATAAATAAAAATACTAATATGTGAAATCAGATATCAATATTTTATTTTGTAACAAACTTTTTAAGAAACGCACCATTTTGGAAGTCCACCACACACTTTAAAGAAATAGAAAACAAATGTTTAATCCCTTACGAAACAAAATTATATTGCAATATACTAGACTTTATATTGCAATACATTAGAAAATATATTTCAATGTATCAGAAACTTCCTCATATATTTGAAAATATATAGCAATATATGGATGGACATCCAATTGCTATATGTTGATTCATATATTAAAATACATTGATTAACAAACAAAACTGGATTACGGTAACACTTTATAATAACTATACACTATGAATCATTTATTTAGCATTAGCAAATTGTGAATTCATTATCTGTTAAGCATTAACTCTACATTAATAACATTAGTAAGCAGTTTATATCAGCAGCTACAAATGCTGTATTCTTGACTTACAACCACATTTATAATGTGCTTTATAATTGTACTTTTATACTTTGTTAATGATTTATTTTTTGTTACTAAATTAAGTATTGCATTATTTACAAATCAGTTATTTAAGCATAGTTGGTTGTTTTTTAAGATTATTCAGAATAAGTTAGTAAATGATTGATAAACTATTCAAATTCATATATGTTATTATTCAGGCATATACTAACAGTTAATTTGTATGTTAATAAATGCTTTATTAACTCAATTTCATTTAGTTTTGTGAACTATTCTAAAGTGAGGACTATTTATGCTTTATAAATCCCTTATAAATGACAATTAAAGGCTCAGTTAAATTCTAAACAGGAAAAAGAAAATAAATGACTTTATTCATTTCTACTCGTTTGAAGATACACAAATGAAACTGCATCAAATGAAAAATAAATCTTTGCAACTTTATCTAAAATAAAATAACTGTACAATTTAAACATCACATCCTATTATATTGTTAAACGATTATATTGTTGTTGTTTTATCCAATTTTATGTCATATTTTGACACTCCTGTTATTCAGCAATGTTTAAACCTTACAGTAATTTTACTTTTTAGATAAGATTGTAAAGATGTATTGTTCATTCGTAATTGAGCGTAATTGTCATTTATAAGGGATTCATAAAGCATAAATAGTCCTCACTTTAGATTAGGTCACAAAACTGCATGAAGTTGAGTTAATAAAGCATTTATTAACATTAATAGTAACCATTACTATATGCCTGGATAATAAGACATATAAACGTTGATTTCAATAGTTTATTAATCATTTACTAACTCAATCTGAATGATCTTAAAAACCTCCAACTACTCTTAAATACAACTGGTTTGTAAATAATGCAATGCTTCATTTAATAATGAAAAATAAACCAGTCACTAATTATGAAAGTACAATTATTAAGCACATTATTAATGTGGTTATAAGTCAAGAATACAGCATTTGTAGCTGCAGTTATAAACTGCTTACTAATGCTTATTAATGTATAGTTAGTGCTTAACAAATAATTAATTCACTAGATGCTAATGCTTAATAATTGATTCATAGTGTGTAGTTATTATAAAATGTTACCCTGGATGACATTATTGCAAGTATTTTTTATGAGTTAAGCAAGCTCATGCATAGGTTTACAGAGAGGTTGATTAACAATAGTCTAAATCCGATTTTTGCATGACAGTCGTAATATTTTACATTATATAGTCATATGGATGGACCATATATGGCAAATGAGCATAATCAAGCACATTTTCTTACTAAAAACTACACTGTAAAAAAATCCTGGTTGCTTTCAATTTTTAAGCTGTATCAAATTAACTTTATGAGTCCTTTGAAGTTATATTATGTTAAACTGACTTAAAACAGCTTGCGTAACTTATAAAATTAAGTTAGAACATGATTAACTTTATCAGTTACAATGACCTAAAAGCATATGCTGTCAGGACTAATTGATATTTTTTACAGCGTAGCTGCGACTCTTAAGAGGTAAGATGTTTATTAGTTTTATAAAGCAAAATTAGGAAAATGACTGAATTATATATGTATTATTTCAAACTGTTTAAATACTTTTAATAAGTTGCATTGGCAAAACAAATTCTGTGCAATAAATGGTAAATACCTGGCCGTTGATCAGTGTGATGAATCCTATAAAAGTGATTAAAGAGAATAATTGTATCTCAAACTGGATTCAATAAAAATCATGCAAAAATTAGAGCAGTAAATTCATTAAGAGTTCTCGCTTACGGCAGAAATAGTTAAATGAAAATTAGAGTAAACCATATTATAGCTATAGAACATATAGACCAACTGAACATTTTATTACTTGCCTCAATTTTACTTAATATCCCAATAAATCTATAAGTCCATAGACAATATAAATTATACTCTTTAACTTCTTTGACAGCCTTTCAGCTCCATTTAAAAAAACTTTACTCTTTAGCTAACAAACAGAATTACTCTGCAAAAAAGTTAAACAGTACATGTATTGCAACACCAAACGGTTTTATTTATTGTCATGTAAAGAACTGTCATGTCAAAATTGCCATGTTTAAAAATGAGTGATCTTCACTGCCTGATAGATACAATATAAAGTGGGTCTAAGCCTGGACAAGCAGCACTGCATTAAATTCCATTTCTCCCGCCATGTCTTTAAAATACGACAGTTTATTTCACCCCAGTATTTTCAATGGAGTTTCTGCGCTTGCCTGCTGATCCTGATGGCACTAGCGGTTACACAGTATTTCATCTCATTATATGCTTGAACAACTAAAATGATGTCTGTTTAACTGAATGTATTGGAATTACATTATAACATCAATGCTGTAAAATGAACCTTATGAAATCGAAAATAGTCACATTAAGCTTTCAACGGAAATTATTCATTGGCTGAACCACTAGTGCATTCCCTCCTTCAGTTGATGTGCTATCATTTGGATAAACAGAAACTTCTTTAGTTGAAAAATTGAACGATTCTGCAAAACACATTTGTTTATAGGTCCCGTGAATTTCAATGTTAGTATCATTATGTTAGTCTTAAGGATAAGCTACTGTACATATGCTCCAAAACAGTATCAATTCACATTTAGAAGATATAATCAGGCAAAACTTGCAGTTTGTCACATCCGCCTAAATGCATCAACGATTTTTTTTTTGACATCACCTCATCATAGTTGTTCTTATCAAATTTTCTGATCCATCGAGAGGGGTCTGGATGCAGACCTGGTGCTCACCTAACCCCACCGCTAACCCTACCCGTCACAGTGACGTCACTCACTCCATTGAGTGCATTGTGTCTGACATTGCATCGCTGAGTGAGGCAATCTCAGCTTGCATCATAAAGGCTGCATCCAGATACTATTGGATCCATCAAATGCTGTCTAGTATCTGACATGAATCTGATAAAAACAAAGGCTATTGGCTGGGAGGAGGGGATGAGGGGAGGAGCTGCTCTATGTCCCACTCTATCTTTATGTTTCAGTTAAGATCATATCAAACATCAAATAAAAATGCACTTTTCAAAGCATATCACGGGACAGTTAACAAAAAAAAGACTCTGCTTCTCTAAATTCATTTATGCATTTATCTGAATTGATAACTGTTGAACTAATCATTTTTTTCATGGAATAACTAATGTATTACCAGTAACTACATACTTTGTGACTAATTACACCCAGGGCTTGACATCGACACCCACCAAATGTGGGTAGATGGATGTGACACACTGCTGTGTATAGTTTTAGATACATGAGAATAATTGTTTTTAAATGTCAATTGCTTTAAGAATATTATGTATAAAGCTGTATTTTGCTTGTTTTTACACATTATTAAAAATTTGTGGCAACGAAATAATTTGGTGTGGCCAGAGAAAAACTTGGCAAATACTTATTGTCGAGCCCTTAAAAGTTGTGTGAAATAAACTAAATATAAACTAAAAATAAAACTAATTGCAATGCTACACTATGAAACCACAGCCCAACACACAACAACACACAACAAAAATGTTAAATAAATGAGGAGGCATATGAAAATAACACAAAATTGAAATCAAGTATGCCAAAGTCAAATTTACGGATGTAAAATATATTTTCCCAACAACAAAATTGTGGCTAGTGAAAATGGTGAGTGGCTAGTAACGTTGGAAAACTACTAGCCACAGTGGCTGGTGATCAAAAAAGTTAATATCAAGCCCTGATTACACCCAACATTGGTCACAAGTCAAAATTCATAATTCCTTCAAAATCACAAAACATATTTCTGACAACACTAAAATCAATTTTGTGTTGGCTTACAATTTCATACAAGGAATAAGTATCCATACAAAATCATTCGCCACAAATAAAATAAAATAAAATAAAATAAAATAAAATAAAATAAAATAAAATAAAATAAAATAAAATAAAATAAAAAAATTTACTAATAACTAATAATAATAATAATAATAATAATAATAATAATAATAATAATAATAATAATAATAATAATAAATAATAATAGGTGGTACATTCCGCTGTGGCGACCCCTAATTAATAAAGGGACTAAGCCGAAAAGAAAATGAATGAATGAATGAATGAATGAATGAATTTAAATTAAAATACAAAGTGTCACTTACCCAAAGCAAGCAGCACAGACAGCTGAAAATGTGCCATTTTCACACTGACACCCCTAACCCTAACAAGACACAGTTGTTTCAATTATTTCACACAAACACTGAGTGACACTGATGATGCATTATTTTAAGTGGCAAATTATCTGTGAATTTTTCTTCTTTGTTGTCTTAAGCATAAGAGTCTCTGACCTGCAGCAGGAGTGGTGAGTGTGTGTTAGCCAGGTAGTCCTGCAGGCGCTCTATTAAGGGAACCATGAAAAAGGGTGTGGACCATCCACCCGTTTACCCAGACCAACAACCTCTACTGTAAAGGGGCAAAACAAACAGGTGGATAAATCACAGCACATTCCTTTGCTATCAAAATTCACCTGCTAAAATAAGAGCATGTCTCATCATCAATCATTTTTCTTCATATTTTTTAATAGCGTTATGGAGTAGTCTTGGGATATGTGAATGAACATAATGTACTCAGTGAAGTGTTCATGTTAAAAGTACATTTACTGTACATGGTGTAAATGATCAGTTTCAGGTTTAAAACACTTTTAAAACAAAGTAAACATGAAATTCTGGTTTGGGTGTTGCCGATAGTTTGAAGAATGTTTCACTGAAAAAACATTTCTGTTTAATGCAATAAAAAGGTATTTGAAACATTTGTGATTGATTTATTGTATTTTAAGGCTGTAGAATTTTGCATTGAAACACAGAATTTAGCAAAATCAAGCAAAAAGATCTCAGGGGTAGCTTAAATAATGTGTCGGTGCTGTTTGGGTAAGGTATTCATCAGAATAAATATCAAAAATCAGTCCAAGGCACTTGAAAAATGTGGGAAAAGTATTAAAAAGCCTTTATTGAAATGACTATTCTTTAAATCTGCACATAAGCGTTTAGGCAAAGATCTGCCTTCATTGATCAGGTGCGCCGTGTTTCTTTTGAATGCTACTATAGTCTCATGACTCATTAGAATATCTAAACAATACTAAAATAATATATTAAACACAATAATCATTAATTCAGCATTGAGAGAGGGAGAAAAAAACACGTAATGGAAAAAATAAATAATAATTAAAATGATGCGTGTTATTCAACATATTTCTCAAGTAATACAACATGGATATATATGGAATTCTTCATGTTGTATTATTTTCGAAATATGTTGTAACATGCATAATCTTTTTAATATTTTTTTTCCATTAATGTTTTTTTTCTCCCTCTCTCAATGCTGAATTCATGATGCATAGGTGCAATTTTAAGGAATAGCCATGTCAATAAAGACCACATTTTTCGAGTGCCTTGAACTGGTTTTTGCTGTTAATATAGAATTTGGCGACGCAGTGGTGAAGTAGGTAGTGTTGTCGCCTCACAGCAAGAAGGTCGCTGGTCCGAGCCTTGGCTGAGTCAGTTGGCGTTTCTGTGTGGAGTTAGCATGTTCACGTCGTGTTCGCGTGAGTTTCCTCCGGGTGCTCCGCTTTCCCCCACAGTCCAAAGACATGCAGTACAGGTGAATTGGGTAGGTTAAATTGTCCGTTGTGTGTGAATGGGCGTGTGTTGTTTCCCAGGGGATGGGTTGCAGCTGGATGGGCATCCGCTGCGTAAAACATATGCTGGATAATTTGGTTGTTCATTCCCCAGATTAATAGAGGGACTAAGCAGAAAAGAAAATGAATGAATGAATGAATAAAGAATTTTGCATTTACAGTCAGAGTTATTAGCCCCCCTATTTATTTTTTTCCCCAATTTCTGTTTAACAGAGAGATTTTTTTCAACACATTTCTAAACATAATAGTTTTATTAACTCATTTCTAATAACTGATTTATTTTATCTTTGCCATGATGACAGTAAATAATATTTAACTAGATATTTTTCAAGACACTTCTATACAGCTTAATGTGACATTTAAAGGCTTAACTAGATTAATTAGGTTAACTAGGCATGTTAGGGTAATTAGGGAAGTTATTGTATAACGATGGTTTGTTCTGTAGACTATCGAAAAAAAATTGCTTAAAAGGGCTAATAATTTTGACCTTAAAATGGTTTCTAAGAAATGTAAAACTGCTTTTTTTCTAGCTGAAATACAACAAATAAGACTTTCTCCAGAAAAAAATACATTATCAGACATACTGTGAAAATTTCCTTGGTCTGTTAAACATCATTAGGGAAATATTTAAAAAAGAAAATGAATAAAAGGGGGGCTAATAATTCTGACTTCAACTGTACATACAATTTAAATTTAAGTCCATTTTAAGTAAACTATATTCCAGGCTTCATATTTAATATCAATATCTTTCCAGTCAACTTTTTTTTAATTGTCAATTTACTAGCTATTGTGAAAGTCAAAATATTTTTTTTTCTTCTGGAAACAGAGATTTGTTCATGTAAAAATTTTCTTAAATAAGAAAAATGTTAAACTATAATAGCCTTTTTTCAAGTCTGTGCTAAGTGAATTATCTAATTTACACTTTAATATCAATTTAACAGGCCAAAATTTGGACATAATTTCTATGCGCAGACTTGGGCTGAAAGGGGGTCTGGTTCGAGGACCACAGGATTTAATCTTTGTTATTCGCAGACGATGTTGTTCTGTTGGCTTCATCGAACATGGACCTTCAGCATGCACTGGGGCGGTTTGCTACCGAATGTGACGCGGCTGGGAAGAGAATCAGCACTTCCAAGTCTGAGACCATGGTGCTCTATTGGAAAAAGGTGGTTTGCCATCTCCAGGTTGGAGGTAAGTCCTTACCCCAGGTGGAGGAGTTCAACTATCTCTAGGTTTTGTTTATGAGTGAGGGAAAGATGGAACGGGGGATTGACAGGCGGATTGGAGCAGCGGCAGCAGTAATGCAGTCAATGTGCCGGTCCGTTGTGGTAAAGAAGAACTGAGCCGATGATTTCTACAAATGTTGCAAACAATTTATATGGGTTGAATTTAAGCAAATAAATTACATTTAGTAATGTTCAAATTAATTTGATTGTTAAAATTCAGCTCAAATAAATTGCTTAAAACCACTTAACTTAAAATGTTTTGTAAATCCAAGAATCATCTTTGAATCATTTTTTCAGTGTATGGTCATGAGCTTTGGGTTATGACTGAAAGGTCAAGGTCTAGGATACAAGGGTCCGAAATGAGTGGCAGGGCGCACCTTTACTGTAGATAGGGTGAGGGGCTCTGTCACCTGAGAGGAGCTCAGACTAGAGCCGCTGCTCCTCCACATCAACAGACATCAGCTGAGGTGGCTCAGGCATCTGTTTTGGATGCCTCCTGGATGCCTACCTGGAGGTGTCCAGGCATGTCCCACGGAAGGAGGCATTGGGGAAGACATGTTAAAGGGACTCTGTCTCTCGGTTGGCCTGGGAACGCCTCGAGATACCACGGAGGAGCTGGAGGAAGTGTCTAGGATTGTCTCTTGAGACTACTGCATCCTCGACCCAGCCGTGGAAAAGCAAACTGCATCCTCGACCCAGCCGTGGAAAAGCAAACAAGAATGAATAAATGAATGAATGAATATCAATTTAAGGGATATTATAATTAACTAAAGCCATCTTTGTTGCTTAAAATAAACTAACTAAATTAAACTAAAATGTAACAAACACTTGAAACTTAATTCAGTTGCCAATGAAATATTTCTCCCTTTCATTTGACACTTTAGATGTACAAAATAGCATATTAATATAACATTAGCATTTCATATGAAATGAGGAATAGTCATTCAAAACCAAAATTATTTGTTTTAACAAAACAAATATAGTACATTTTATTTTATAAAAATAATGTAATACTTGATTGTCTGATTAAGATTTTAAAATGAATTGAAAAATAATGTTTTTAAATTAATAAAAGGGAATAATGGAAAAATACAATTTTGTAAAGGGTGTGTGTATAATTATTGTTGGGAGGCTAACAAAAGAGAGATTTTACTCAAATTAAACGAGTTATTTTTCCCAAGTGTCCTGTGAAAAATGGAGAAGCACTTTTTTACAAAGAGGAAAACACGTTATACTCCCTAGAAAAACTACTGAACCCTGTTTAGTTGCATCACTATAATTACATTAAGTGCTCTATAGTGTGCGTGTGTGTTTTTTGTAGGTATTCTAATTTTAACTGTACAATGACATGTGCATGTTGTTCAATGCAAGTAATGTCAACACTTACTGAATGGCAACCTTTAATTAAACAGCCTGAACCAGTTTAGATGGTTAAACCCACTTTCAGTCACTGTTGTATGACTTTAAAACCAAGTATAAAGGAGAAATAACATGCTATGTATGTTTCCAAAACGTCATCAACTGGGAACATTGCTTAACAAAGCACAAACAGCACATTCAGATGAAGACATTAATTATAAGCCCTCCTGTAAATTATGAGTTCTTTTTCAAATGTTTTCCAACTTATACGTACAGTTGAAGTCAGAGTTATTAGCCTCCCTGTTTATTTATTTCCCCAATTTCTGTTTAACTAAGAGCAGATTTTCTCAACACATTTCTAAACATAATAGTTTCAATAACTCATTTCTAATAACTGATTTATTTTATCTTTGCCATGATGACAGTAAATAATATTTGACTAGATATTTTTCAAGACACTTCTATACAGCTTAAAGTGACATTTAAAGGCTTAACTAGGTTAATTAGGTTAACTAGGCAGGTTAGGGTAATTAGGCAAGTTATTGTATAACGCTGGTTTGTTCTGTAGACTATCGAAAAAATATATATTGCTCAAAATATATAGCTCAAAAAATTGAACAATGCTTTTATTCTAGCCTAGATAAAACATATAAGACTTTCTCCAGAAGAAAAAATATTATCAGACATACTGTGAAAATTTCCTTGCTCTGTTCAACATAATTTAGGAAATATTTTTAAAAGAAAAAAAAATCTAAGGGGGGCTAATAATTCTGACTTCAACTGTATATGTATTCCCCAAACATGATATTTGTAATGATTAATTTCTTTTGTCTTTGCCATGATGACGGTACATAATATTTGACTAGTTATTTTGCAAGGTATCAGAATTTAACTTAAAGTGCAATTTAAAGGCGTAATCACACTCAAGGAAGATTTGAAACAACTTATTTGTTGAAAAGACTCAAACAACTTATTTAAAATGAGCTGAAACATCACCATTCTTGAAGTTTATTGGGACAACTTAGTTGTTTTATGTTCAATGCACTTAAATTTATTTAAAAAAAACAATTAAGTTAACAGCATGAAAGAATTGTGTGGAACCCAGCCTTTTTTAGGTTAATTAGTCATGGGACAACTGTGATTTGTTCTGTGGCTAATCGAGAGATAACTTAATCTTAAAAATTATTTCAAAATAATAAAATACATAATTTATAATATAATATTTATAATATATCTTATAAATAAGATATTTAAATAATAATGAAAATTTCACAGGAGGGCGAATAACTTGATCTTCAAGTGTGTGTAACAGCATAAGTGTAATAAGGTGAAAATAATTCAAAACTAGTGTAATAATAATAATAATAATAATAATAATAATAATAAAAAGCAGCAAGAACATTGATTGAAATATCAACGGCAGAAACTGTTTTGACGAGTCATTTAAGTATGTGTGATATCAAAAAGCAAATCAAACGATCAAAAAGCTACTATAAAAATGGACTTTCCTGATTTTAATTTTTTTTTTGCAGCAATACATATGAACACCTGCCTTGCAGAAAGCACTGACTGACAAAAGTTTAGATCAAGTAACGCCAGACAGTGCAATCATCTCACAAATCTGAGGAATGTGTACTGCATTCAGTGGCCCTGAACAAAAGAACAGGAGAGTTTCACGCATATACACTACCGTTCAAAAGTTTGGGGTCAGTATGATTTTTAAATGTTTTAAAATAAGCTTCTCCTGCTCACCAAAGCTGCATTTTTCTGATCAGAAGATCAGAAGATCAGAAAGAGCTTTATTGCCAGGTATGTTCACACATACGAGGAATTTGTTTTCGTGACAGAGCTTCTACAGTACAACAGAATTACAGAGACAGGACAAAAAACAGATAATAAATATATTTTTAAAGAAAAGAATAGAAGTAAGTAGTGAGTGCAAATATACAGATTGACAAGTGTATGTACATGTTTATTACTATATACAACGTTATATGTGCAGCTGTTATGTGCAAATTGGCATGTAAAGTGTGTTGTTAAATAAGTGTATAGGTGTATAAAAGTGTATGGCAAGTAGTGATGTTGGTTCCACAATTGGAACGAACACAAACGATCAAAATACAGTACAGACTGTAAAATTGTGAAATATTATTGCACTATAAAATAACTGTTCAAAAGTAGATTAGCATTTAATTTAATCATTTATTCAAGTGATTTTAAAGATGAATTTTCAGCTTCATTACTCCAGTCTCACATGATCCTTCAGAAATCACTCTAATATTAATTATTATTATTATTATCATTATCACTAATATTATCATTATTCAGGAGCAATCATTTCATTTGAAACTACATACAATAAGAAAGCAGTTATTTCACATTTTAGTGAATATTTAACAAATTAACAATGTTTTTTTTTTAATAAATGCCACCTTGATGAACAGAATCATTTCCTTAAAAAAAAACTGACCTCAAACTTTTGCCCGGTAATATATATACATATATATATATATATATATATATATATATATATATACATATATATATATATATAAAAGCAGGTTTAAGAGTGCAAGTGAGCTTTAAAAACAGATGGAAACTATTAAGAGATCACTTGAAAATTATCAATTACTCTGGAATGGTTAGAAATGGGTAAATATTTGATATCTTCTAAATTTCAAATAAATATTATCAATCAGAGACTTTAAAAGATAAAGTTTTTAAGTTTTTATCAGGTTATAGCTCTTAAATGTTACATGCATATTACCAATAATAAACAAACAATTCAGTGATTGACAATATAAATGAAGCTAGTTTAAACTAAACGATAATATAATCCTCACAATCTCTTTAGCTGGAGTTAAAAATGCAGTTATTTTATGAATAACAAACATGTACAGTATGCATCTTGGTTTTAAGGGCTTTATGTTGATCAGTGTCAAATCAATGATGTATTACACTGGATGCTGGGTTAAATATGAAATTGGAAAAACTGTGTGGGAGGATGTGTATAGGTTAGATAATCATTTAACAGAACATAAATGCAGCTCATTCTGTTCTTTAAATGTGACAAGTTTGTCTGTGAAAATGAGTGTCACTTCATTTAATCGAAAGGAATATGTATAGCAGACAGAACATTACTTGATTTTCTTTTTCCTCTTCTGAAAAATGCTGTTTGGTTGTTATTTTTACCACATTTTTACTTCACTATATTTTGCCATTATTTCAGTCATTCATTCATTTTCTCTTCGACTTAGTCCCTTTATTAATCAGGGGTCGCCACAGCGGAATGAACCACCAACTTATACAACATATGTTGTATGCAGTGGATGCCATTCCAGCAACTCATCACTGGGAAACACCCATACACTCTCATTCACACATACACTACGGACAATTTAACTTACCCAATTCCCCTATAATGCATGTCTTTGGACTGTGGGGGAAAACGGAGCACTAGAAGGAAACCCTCATTTAAATGAATTACAAATAACATTGATGAGCAACAAGACTAAAAAGCTTTAAAACTAGGCCATTCTGCACCCTGGGCCAAAAGTGTCATTAATATGGCTGCTATGAAACTCTAAACGTGTCAATCATGGTAACTTGTTTATCTAGTCCAGTTGCACCTGCTTTTCTCCTTAAACTCATTACTCAGTTTACCCTGTAACCTATAGGCTATAGAACAGGGGTGGGCAAACTCATTCCTGGAGGGCCGGTGTCCTGCACAATTTAGCTCCAACTCTAATCAAACACACCTGCATATAGATTTCTAGTGATCTTGAAGACACTGATTAGCATCTTCAGGTGTGTTTAATTAGTGTTGGAGCTAAACTGTGCTGGACACCGGCCCTCCAGGAATGAGTTTGCCCACCCCTGCTATAGAACTTCATTTTAGGCTATAAAAAGGCTATCATTTACGTAATTTTTCACCTTTAAATGTATAATTCTCTCTGTTATCTGAAATGAGCATGTACAGAATTTGTTGACATTTTAACTAAAATTTTCATTAGCATTTTGGACAATAGTGTGGTAGAATTTATGTATGAAAACAGCGGTAAGAAGCATGGTGGCACAGTGGTTAGCATTGTTACTTCACAGCAAGAAGGTTGCTGGTTGGAGTCTCGGCTGGACCAGTCGGCATTTCTGTGTGGAGTTTGCATGTTCTCCCTTTGTTTGTGTGGGTTTTCTCCAGGTGCTCCGGTTTCCCCCACAGTCCAAAGACATGCTCTATAAGTGAATTGAATAAACCAAATATAGTGTATGAGTGTGTGTGTGTGCGTGTGTGCGTGCGTGTGTGCGTGTGTGCGTGTGTGTGTGTGTGTGTAAATGTGAGAGTGCATAGGTTTTTCCCAGTACTGGGTTGGGGCTGGAACGGCATCCGCTGCATAAAAAATATGCTGGAATACTTGGTGGTTCATTCCACTGTGGCAACCCCTGAAATATAAGCCGAAGGAAAATGAATGAATGAATGAAAACGGAAAACTTTGGATGAGATGCAAAAGAAACTATACACACAGTTTTTTTTTTTACATGGTCGCCCTAAGCTAAGCAGGGCTGTGCCCTGTCAGTATCTGGATGGGTGACCACATGGGAAAGCTGGGTTGCTGCCGGAAGTGGTGTTAGTGAGGCCAGCAGGGGGTGCCCAACCTGTGGCTTGTGTGGGTCCTAATGCCCCAGTATAGTGACGGGGACTCTATACTACTCAGTGAGTGCCGTCTTTCGGATGAGACGTTAAACCGAGGTCTATGTGGTCGTTACAAAATCCCAGGATGTCCTTTGAAAAGAGTAAGTGTTTAACCCTGGCATCCTGGCCAAATTTACCCACTGGCTTCTGTCCATCTATGGCCTCCTAACCATCCCAATATCACAATTGGCTTTATCACTCTGTCTCCTCTTCACCAATCAGCTGGTGTGTGGTGTGCGGTCTGGCGTAATATGGCTGTCGTCGCGTCATCCAGGTGGATGCTGCACACTGGTGGTGGATGAGGAGATTCCTCCAATGTGTAAAGAGCTTTGAGTGTCCAGAGAAGCGCTAAATAAATGTAAGGAGTTATTATTATTATTATTATTTGTTTGTGGAAACAAACAAACATCTGAAAAATATCCTGTATAGGTGTGTTAACCATAGTATAAGTGGTTTAATTGACTCCAGTCTGTTAAATTATTAGAAAATAAAGCACACATTAATTGTAATAAATGGCTCATTGTCAATTATTCCTTACATAAACTGCACCCATCACACACCCAAAACATGCTTATGTTCTACTTACAAAACTGTTTTTAAAAGTAAATCCAACTAATTGTAAATGTGCATTCACAGCTTTATTATAGAGCAAAGGGGAAATGTGAACTCAGATGTTTGCATTGAGCAGGAGTTTGCATGAACGAAGACTTGATGATCAGTTTTGATGGTGAAACTGCATCACGCCCAAATAACAAAATGATGAGTCAAGGCAAAAACTAAAAATATATATCTTGGTTTGATCTGTTATCTGGAAATTCCTAATGTCAACATCTTAGTACATCAGTGCAGCCAATGTCTGTTAAGAAAAAAAAACTGCACTGTCATTGCAGTGTGACAACAAACAAAGTGTGCTTTACAGTACTGAAAGTGTAGATGGAGTTCCTCACATACTTCACATCTCTAAAAACCTGTTCTTGCTAATAATATAATACAATAGACCACTTGAGGGTACTTTAAGAGAGGTCACTTTCTTTTTCTTTTGACACTTTATTCAAACCTGCCAAATTAAAAGCTCACCTTAAACCATTGTTTTCACAAATGAACACTTAAACACAATAAACACAAAGTGTAACACTTTTAAGAACATAAAAAGCACTGCATACAATCTTAACTGTATTGTTATTGCATTTAAATGTACTGTAATATACTTAGTTGTATCCCTTATTTTGAATGCAGTTTACAAATCAATACTAAAGATATATTTAAATACATTGTAATTCAATTCATTTCACATTGTTCATTTCACAATTCATTTTACAATGTAGACTGTGTCAAGCAGCTTAACATAGAAGTTCTAGTAAATTGAAACTGTGTCAGTCCAGTTTTCAGAGTTGAAGTTCACACGAAAAAATGTTAAGCCAGTACAACAACAACAAAAAACTTAATCCTTATTTCCTTTCGTTGTTCTTGTTCACTTTTGAAAACATCAGCTGCACTGAGCTAAAATTATTTGTCAGTAATACAAAAAACATTTAGTTGGGTTAACATAAAATTATTTGTTTTCTGGAGAATTTCTTATTCTGTGTCTAATATCTGTTTTGTTTACATTTATCTCTGTTTTAGTTTTTTTATTTCTTCAGTTGAATTATGTTTGTTTGTTCTGATAATGTATTATTTCTTAGTACCAATTTCCAAAAGAGCTTTTTTGTTCACTCAACGTCAGACATTTTAGGTCAGTGCAACTGATGTTTTCATAAGCTGAGCAAACATTGGTGCCAAAAGTGTAGTGGTTAGTGCGTCGACACATGGCACTCCGGTGTTCACAGTGACCTAAGATCAATTCCTGCCTTGAGGTCCTATGCAGATCCTTTCCCTCTCTCCTCTCCCCACGCTGTCTATACTCTCTCCTGCCCTATCAATTAACAGTAAAAAAAAATGTATATGAGGAGGAAAAATGAAAGGAAATTTTTTTTTTTGTTCACTCAACTTCAGGCATTCCAGTTCTGCAGACAACAAAATGTTCAAACTTAAAACGTTTTGTTACAGAGTGATTCACCTCTCCAGAAAACGAATAATCTTATGTTAACCCAACTAAATGTTTTTTGTATTACTGACAAATAATTTTAGGTCAGTGCAGCTGATGTTTTTAAAGTTGAGTGAACAAGAAAAAGCGAAAGAAAATAAGGATTATGTTTTTTTTTTGTTGTTGGACTGATTTAAAAATCTTTTACAGTTCAGTTTAGTTCAGTGTGGTTTAAATTTCACTGCTGAAAGTCCAAACACTGAAGTGCAAATCCACTGATGCGCAGCTCCACAAGTCCCATTTCTATATTGTAGAAATTCAGATTCCCATTAATGCTTGTCAGTACACTGAGCTGTGCAATGTTTCATGTTTCAAAGACTAATGAAATACCCCACTTAAAGGTCTTTCTTAGTTAGCAAACAGTAAATGTTCATTCATTCATTTTTTTTTCGGCTTAGTCCCTTTATTAATCTGGGGCCACCACAGCAGAATGAACCACCAACTTATTCAGCACATATGTTTCACGCAGAGGATGCCCTTCCAGCTGCAACCCATCACTGGGAAACATCCATACACACTCACTCACATGCATAGACTACGGTCAATTTTAGCACAGAAATTAATATTCGAATATTCAAAAGAATATTCGCTAACTGCGTCACAAACTTGTACGCTTGCAACTACACCTCTGGAGCTGTAGTTAGAAACATAGTTCCTGGCTGTGTTCTATTCCCAGTTCTCCCATACGCCCTTTTCATTTAGAACCTTCCAACATTTAAACTTGGAATGATAAAAAAAAGCATTAAAGTCATCTCTTTTAGGTGTCATTTGCTTTCAAAGTATTTTTACAGTTCAGTTTTAATGATTTTCATATTGACAATTGCTTTGCCTTCACAGTGCACTTTGAAAACATTGACGTCATTTTGAGCAAAGCCATGAAGAAAACTATAGGTGAACTATTATTTGAACGCGGAATTAATGTTACGTCTCCAAAGCTTGTGAAAACAAAAAGACATACCATATGTTAATGCTTTTATGTATCTGCACTATATATGACATGGGCTTGTTTGTTAGAACATTTCTGCAGTGGTTTGAATGTGTCAAATTGTAAAAGTAGACTTCAATTTTTTTAAAATAAATAAACAATATCCTACTTAATCATCATCATCATCATTATTAATATTATTATTATTAAAGTAGGATTTTTTTCATTTCCTAAAAAATAATAAATATTAAATTTAATTTCTTAATAAATAGCCTCATTATTTATTTATTTATATAATTTATCTATAATATTAAAATACGTTTTAGCTTTTGTAAGTGATTTTATGTTTTAGAATAGAATGTGTAATGTTCTCAATAATATTTGTAAAAGAAACATTGGCTCTATATGTGCCATACTTATATTTCAATTAATATGAAAAATAAGTGCATGTTTTTACCAAAACTACTATTGGATTTTTTTTAAATGCATGTGTGTGTGTGTAAAACAATATAATTTGCACAAAGAAATTATGGGGTTCTTCTGTAAAGACGTTTTTACCACCCCCGTTTATCATTATGCATCATTATGGGCATTTTACGTTAGCTAATAACTAACTAACTAACTAACTAGGTTCAAACAATGAATCTGCGACAGAGCAACTACGGTTATGTCATTGTCATTGTCTGGTAAATGCACCCCAGACTGAACTTATTTATTATGGCAAAATAAAATATGTTTCTGACATAGCCTTTTTTTTTTTCTGGACAAGTGAAATAAGATTTCAAGATTTCAGATCATTTTAAAGCACAGAATGACATTTTTTACTAGTTCTGTGCAGACGTTTGAACAAAATCTGCACAAAATGTATGTGATTTATGTGAAATGATTTTGAGAGAATAAAAACTAAGAACTTAACATATGAAATAAAACAAAATGTATGAACTTTTTAAACAGGTTTACAATGCAAATCCAATTAGAAGCACTTGTTTGGTAAACAAAGTAACAATATAATATATCTTTCATATAATATATCTACCAAAAGATAGAAACTATTACTTTACAAACTGTATTTTCCATAAACCATATACACATTTAAATATTATTATCAAGAATATTATTTATATTAATATAAAAACTGAATAAATATATATTTACACACATTTTCTAAGTAAATAAATAGATTGAAGGATGTGCTCAAAAATCTGTGCATTAGTATTTATTATAAGTGTGATTGTTTGTAACAGTATTGAAGTCATCTGTCATAATTAAACAATTTTAACTAATCTTCCTTCAACAATAAGAGTCAAAAAGCTTATTGAACGCAAAAATGTAAACACAAAATTATCACAATAACACTTTTCTGAGCCATGTGGCACTATAACATAAAATAAATATTAATGAAGTCTCACACTGTTTTCAAATGTCAAACAGTGTAAAGTATGCACTTGAAATCAATTGCCATGTTAAAATAAATAAAACAACATGACAAAAAAATGCCCATAACTAAAGCTACACCCAGTTTCTGTCGCAACATTTCCTTAAGAAGCATACTTGTAATGTATTCCTCAGACCGAATAAAAAAGACAGACTGTCATTCTTTTATCAGTTTAGCTGTACTGCTGTTTGAGGAACAAGTGTATCTTGTTGTGCATGTCTGAGTTGACAAGGGTGACGCACGGTCACAGTTCATCTGCATTAATCTGCAAAGATAAATTTAACCTGGTACACACAAATCAAAAATTCCTGACCATCTCACAGCAACGAGAGCAGTGTTTTCATCAAACTGCCTTCAAATGAAATCAGTTAGGAAAAACAAAGGATGACATTTTAAGCAGACTATTTATAGATGACAATGAGAAGGTAACATCTGTCAAGTAGTAATGCCGATCAATCAGAATAAATTACACAAACGAAAAGGTTTAAATTACATCTCCACAATACATCGCAAAAGTATCATTATCCTGATAAAAATTTATGCAATTTATGTGATAAATGACATTTATTTTATGCACTGGTTGTTTATCTGAATTTGACCAACCAGATGGAGCAATCTTGTAGTTGCCTGTGCGCTATTGGCTAAAGCAGCTTAAAGGTGAACCCTAATGTTGGGAGTGGAGACCAGAGAGGAAAATAACAACAGCCAATCAGAGTCGGAATATCTATTGAGGTTTTCACTTGTTTATAGTGTTTTAAAGGGGACCTATTGTGCTAAAATCACTTTTATAAGGGGTTTAAACACTGTTGTGTGGCAACAGTTCTAGTGGTAAAAATTTATTATTAATGTATAATGCATTTTTTTAGAATAACAATTGATAAAAACTCTCAGCAGCAACATTTTGATTGACATTCTCTCTTTGTACATGTCATCAGAGGCAGAAGCCCTGCCCATCATCGCTCCCTCATTAGCATAGGACGTTAGTAATATATAAAATAATTCGCATCTATCCGTCCTAAAGAGTATTTGAAAATAAAATTAGTATGTCCCAAACCATAGTAAGTTGAAAAAAGTATGCCAAAGTTTCCTGGATGGTTTACTATTTTCAGTAAAATATCAAAGTGTAGATGTGTATACTCCCCTCGCTAATTTTTCCCACAATACATTGCACTTTGGACGTGAATTTGATTAGAACTACAAACTCAGGTAAAAAGTGTTAACAAACTACAAACATGGCGGATGCGCAAGACCAACCATCAAGTAGAGAGGCTTTGCTAAAGTTGTTTGTTTGACTGTTAATCAATATCTAGCCAACTGGAACATATTTAAATTGGTTTTCCATGTTATATTTTATCTGGAACAACAATGTAAACTTATATCAAGATATGTTTGGAAATTAACTGAATGTTTTATTAGCCAAAGACCTGAGGAGATTTCTCTGCATGAAAGACTTGTGAATGGCAGATTAACCTGCTGCTGCTTCTCCAATAAGGTAGGTTATTAATTATGAAAGAAATGTGGATGATGTGTTGAGATGATTGACAGGTGACATAACTAAGCAACATAACGATCTGTTTACGAGGAAGTAGTATGTCCTAAAGTTTGCATATGCTCTTCTGTTACACAGTCAAAAGTCTATACTTTTTCTTTACATAAAAAGTACATACTTTTAGGGTACAGTGTAAGTACGTGAATTGGGATGCAGCACTAATTTTGAATCTGCCACTATGCTGACACACAGGCATTTGCAGCTCCACCTTCTTTTGAAAAGAGCACAATGTCATTAGAATTTAACGCACCTGTCACCAAATTGCCATAATTTGGATCAAAGCCTTAAAGAAGCCATTTCAAAGAGTAACATTATGTGTGGGGTATTTTGAGCTGAAATTTCACATGCACACTCTAGGGACATCACAGACTTATTTGACATCTTATTAAAAAGGGGCATAATACAGTAGGTCCGCGTTAGACTAATTGTTTGCGCCTTGACACAGTATTTTAGTCTGAATTACAATTAATTAGATCTAAAGAATACCATTTACCTGTTTTTTTTAATACCGTTAAATAAATAAATTATTTTATAACATGTTATATCACAAGAAATATCATTATCGCAATACTCAATAATATCACTATATTTGTCCAGTATCGTGCAGACCTACTTAAGATGTTCTTCCCTTTGTAAGAAACTTTGGGTAAAAGTGCCTGCTAAATGAAAGTTCATGATGTTTAATACTCAAGGGGATGGTTCAAACCGATCATGTTTTACAGCTGTTAACAGCTAAGGTGAAAAACATACAGAAATAAAACCTTTTAGATTAACAAAACTTCATCTTAACATTTCAAAAACAAATACTGTATACTCGCAAAACTTAAAAATGCAGAATACTGTACCAAAACTCATACATTCAACCAACTTCAGCAACATTAACAAATCAAATTCATGATTTTTTTTTTAAATACATGCTCATTATTGTTTTACATGGTGAGATTTATGAATCATCTGCTATTAAGTTAAGGAAGATTTAGATTTTTTATAATAATAAAAAAGAGAATTTTACTTTTTAACAGAATGGATGATAATACTTCTGACTTCATTCCTTATTTTATAATGTTCTTGTCACTTTATTTGTACTTGCTTACAGCAATAAAGTAAATAATCACATAATTGCATGATTATCTTTACTTTAACATAGTTTTTTTTTTTAAAAAAAGAAAGTAAACTAAAATGAAACTGAATGGATTCTAGTGAAGTTAAACAAATATGATGAATTCACGGTGCCCTCTATTGTATTTTCAGTTGAATTACTTTTTACTTTCTCTATTCCATTTCCCAGATTCTGGCCTGTATTATCAATTTTAAAACATGGTTACTCATCATAGCAATTCTAATTGTGAAAGTAATACTAAATAATAATAATAATTGCTTTAATCATGTGTTACTCCCTGTGCATAAATAGTTTTCTTACTAACTAAACAACCAAATATATGCTTTTATGCTTGTGCCAAAATAGTGAACAACCTACTCACTATATATTGAAATTCCACGGTTAACCACTGCTACATATCAGAGGGCATATCTTGCATTCCTTAACTGAAAGATAATGATCAAAGGTATTTATTTTTGCTTTTGTTTCATTTAAATGAGCTCTACACCTGTAATGCATGACAACAGAAAATTCTTGAAAAGCAGCACTAAGCTAAGCAGCTTAATTTGTAAATAAATGCACAATAAAAACACTATTGACAAACTGGGATACAAAGGAGCTTAATCACGAACTAAAGTAAAACTAATATGTCTAATTATATTTAAAGACTTGGGCGTATATTTGACTTGAGGCCATGAAAATGAAACAGACAGGAGAATGACACACATTTGCATTTGTAATAAAAATACGAAATTGAATTCGGCTTAGTCCCTTTATTAATCTGGGGTCGCCACAGTGGAATGAACCACCAACTTATCCAGCACATGTTTTATGCAGTGGATTCCCTTCCCAATTCCATTTCATACCATAAAAATACTTTACAGATACATGATAGTTAGCATCCATTAACAGTGTTACAGTAATACTATAATAGGCATAGGCTACATACAATATAACCATACTGTACCTGCCAGCATTTGGCGGTGGTGCGCGCGAACTGAAGAGCGGGGGTGCTACCTTGCATGGTTTGTATCAAATACCAATTAAATGCGACATTAACGTCGTCCATTGCATCACATACTGCATTTAACATATGTCAGGCCCGTAGCCAGGGGGAGTGGGTTCGGGTGGTTCGAAAGCCCCCCCCCCCCCCCCCCTGATAAAAGTTGTCCCAATACATGAGCTCATTTGTCATATTTTGTCTGCTATAAAACGTGAAAATAAACCATCAAAGACGGCTTCCAATGAATGCAAACGATAATTTCTCATGAGTCTAAAAATGAAAAGTGACGAAAGAGAAGTCATCTTTCACTACACGTAACCCAACTTACACTTTTATACATAAACAAAAATGCATGCATTCAATCCTTACTTTTCTACATTTTCTGATTGACGTTGACACATGCTCAAATCTTTCAGTATGTGTAACAACAAAAAATGTGTCAGATTCTTGGTATTATATGAAGAACTGTTGTCTATTGACTCTGATTTGATTTAGATAGCTTTCCTGTAATGTAAACTCTTAACTTATTTATTTTCATACACTTTAATACAACTGTAATTTACTTACTCCTTTCTTTGTTTTGTTAGTCATTTTTCCTTTCGCAGCTAACATACAGTAGCTTGTATTTTCCTTTATGGATCTCCTGATTGTGATTGTATATTTACATTCTTGAATAAAATAAATAAAAAAGTACTCAAGTAAAAAAAAAATTACTAAGAAGTAAAAAAAAGAATTGAGTAAAAAAAATTACTAACAAGTAAGAAAAGTACTAACAAGTAAATAAAAATGTACAGTAACACTTTATAATAACTACACACTATGAATCATTCATTAAGCATTAGCAAATAGTGAATTCATTATTTGTTTAGCATTACCTCTACATTAATAAACGTTAGTAAGCAGTTAATAACAGCAGCTACAAATGCTGTATTCTTGACTTACAACCACATGCGTAATGTGCTTAATGATTGTGTTTTCATACTTTGTTAATGATTTATTTTTCATTACTAAATGAAGCATTGCATTATTTACAAACCAGTTGTATTTAAGAGTTGGAGGTTTTTAAGATCATTCAGAATGAGTTAGTAAATGATTAACAAACTATTAAAATTAACATTTCCAATTCTTATTATCCAGGCATATACTAACAGTTAATTTGTATGTTAATAAATGCTTTATTAACTCAACTTCATGCAGTTTTGTGACCTAAAGTGAGGACTATTTATGCTTTATAAATTCCTTATAAAGGACAATTAAAGGCTCAGTTAAATTCTAAGCAGGAAAAAAGAACATAAACAACATTATTCATTTCTATTCATTTAAAGATACACAAATAAAACTGTCATATAAAATGTAGAGTTAATGCTTAACAGATAATGAATTCACTCTTTGCTAATGCTTAATAAATGATTCATAGTGTGTAGTTATTATAAGGTGTTACCAAATGTACTAACAAGCAAATAAAAATGTACTAACAAGTTAAAAAAAAAAAAAAAAAAGTGGTCCAACTTTTATTCTGAATCTTGGACCTTAAAGAAAAAAATACCAATAAAAAGATCTGAAGCACTAAAAGTGGCCCATATTAAAGCAAATTTTAATTAGGCTATTCTTGTTATCCGTGACCTTCAAAATGTACTTCTTTTTTTTTTATTTAAAACGTTAACTCCCTTTTTTTTCTAATGACATATAATGTAATAAATTTGTATTTAAAAATAAGTATAAGTTTTTCATATTTCTTTGTTCTATATATTGAGCAAATGGTTTTGTTACCTCAAAAAGTGTGGTTTTGATGACCATCTGACAAGCTAACGAAGCTAAAAATATAGCTTAAAATGTCACTAAATTGCAGTATTAATAAGTGCAAAGGTCCACTTTTTGAGAAAAAAGAACCACCCTTTTTACCAGGCTGGCTATGGGCCTATACGTAGCTTTCCAAACTAAACTTGCTCAGTTAACTCACCTGGTTTAGCAGAGAACTTCAGATGTGAAGCATTCAGGTTCGGTGTAAAAACAAGAACAATTTGCATGGTTCCCTCAGCATTTTTTTTTTCAGGTTTAATCTAATATTTACAAATGTTAAAAGTTAACATCTTGGTCAATTTATTTAAACACATTCGACGTGATGTTGAGGGGAGTGCGGGGCATAAAGTAACGTGGGGTAAAATGTAACGCGGAGTTTTAAGGTATATTGCTCTGGGTTAACCATGGCATGCTTCTACGGTTTTCACCACAGCATTGGCAGACGTGCTACTGCCAAATATTGTAAAAGTTCAGCGAAATTTGGATGAAAAACATAGAAACAACGGTTTTTGCAGCATTAAAGTATTTTTTCTTATAGTCAATATTTTTTTATTTAAAAAAACAAAGAATAAAACAATGAAATTGTGTACATAAAATCTTATATTGTTGTGATTACCTTCTTCTAGGCTAAAAGATGGAACCATTTTGAAAGATGTAAAAACCAGCCTGATCTCACGAGAAAAAGTATTTTCCATTTTGTCAGTTTAGTGGCTAATTTGTACCACTTCATACGAAATTGTACGATTTTTAAAAGGAGGCGTGGCACCTAACCCCACCCCTAAACCCAACAGTCATTGGGGAATGAGCAAATCGTACTAAATTGTGCAAATTAGATCACATTAGCCAATAATGAAAAAGTTAGGAAATGCCGTGAGACTGTGTTGGTAAAAACACACAGTAACTGCTGCAAGCCAGTTTGGAGGAAAACATGAGTTAACACAGCGGGTTTAGTTGTAACGGGGTGTTACACACTGTTGGACACCAATTAAACAAACAAAATGATTGTTGAATTTTGAGTGTAATGTTGAGAACTTTAATATAAAAATGTTTATTAATAGAAAAAATTAATTTTATTGTTAATAAAGCAAATAAATGAATTTTATGATAATGGATAATAGTGCAAATGAATCCAAATGTGTTGATCCAATAGATGAATAAACAAGCATGCGGTGCTATGTAGAATCATAAAAAAATTGAGTTAAGTACTGAGGAAATATACTATTTAAAGTGAATTTAATTATGTGAAATCGGACTTTTTAAGAACATGCTACAACAAACATTCTCTCTGTTACAACTTGCCCCACAAGTGGGGTAAATGATACATTTTTTACTCCTGGCACTTTTGGCAACACTGCACAGAAACCAAAGGTCATACTTTCAGTGCCCATTTGTAGGAGAGGCTTGTGTGTTGCTGGTAAGAAAAATATGGTTTCTCTTACCCCATTACTTTGTTCATTATTTGGCCAAAACCAAAAAGTGCTACTTTGTGCCCCGCTCTCCTCTAGCTTAAAAGCTACTTTTTTGAGAAAAATAATCATGTTTATACCACCATTTACTAGACGTTTCACTTTAAAACTGCCGTAATATTAATTTTTCATAATAATTTTGTCAGTTAAGACACAAAGTCATGTGACAATGTACTACTTTACTTAAAAAGATACCTCACCTAAAAACTCACCTGGGAATTGTGTCATACTTGACTTATTTTGCCCTCAACTTGTTCAAAACCTGTTAGTTTCTTACATGTGGAACATAAGAGATAGTTTGAAGGATATTGGAAACCAGTAGCCAGTGACTTTCATAGCATTTCTTTCTTAATTAATAATACAGGACACAAACGTTCTTATCTTTAAGAAATATCTTCTTTTGTGTTCAATAGAAATGAAAGGTTTTGGAACCATTTGGCGAGTAAATGAAAAAAAAAAAAATTGAGTGAAAATCCATTTGAATGGGAAACTCTTACTTACGTCATCCTTCTCAAATTTTGAGTTCACCCAAAAACAAAACTTCTTATTAATTACTTCCCTTCAGGACTTTCTAGTTCCCGGGGACCTTTGTTTATATTCGGAACACAAATTAAGGTATTTTAGATGAAATCTGAGAGCTCCCTTATCCTTCATAGACAGCAATGGCCCTGAGGGCGTACTCACACTGGTACAGTTGCCTTGAACTATGTCGAAGCGCAATTGTCCCCCCTCCCCCAACAGCCTGCACACATGCATTTTGCCTTCCGAACCGGAGCACGCTTTTGTCATCGATGATGCGACTGTTCAGTTTAACAGGAAAAGTGCTCTCGCTCAGCACAGTGGAGATTGCTTTAGTTATATTGTTTTAAACGTTTGAGATGCAGTGACAAGCAGTCAAATAATTTGCAGAACAGATCCACAACTTTTGATGCTCATAAATTATCATTAAAGTCACCATGCTGCACGTTTTAGGAGGTTTGCTGAAGGTGCAGCTGATGTGCAGCGAGGGCTTTGTGTCTACAAGACTACAAGAGTTTGTGTACATTAAAAAGTACGAATAATTAATAAATCCATATGAAACAGTCTCTTAAAAGTGACGTCGCATCTACAGTTTAGGGCTCAGGGGCGCTTTGCATTCAAACACAAGCATATGTGCATAGTGCTGTAGTACTATAGCATAGTGTGAGTGCACCTATAGACGACGAGAGAAGAAAACATTCAATAACATTCCATGTGACTCCAGTGGTTCAACTGTAATCATACGAAGCTCCAAGAACAAATTTGTACACCAAAAAATTGTAACTTATTCAAAGAGAAAAACAAAACTTTGTTCACCTATGTCTTCACTTCTGCTTTAGAATATGGTGCACATTTTACTACAGGCAGTGTAACACATTGCAATTAAGGTCAGCAGATATATGTTTATCCCTGTAATGTCCGTAGAATAAACAAACCCTTATCTGATGCAGAAGAAATAAGGTCTACAAAAGTGTACTTGGAGCTTCATATGATCACAGTTGAACCACTTAAGTCACACGGAATGTTTGGAAAATATTTTTGGTTATTTTCTGGACTATAAACAGCTTGGGATGCTTGCCGTCTATGGAGGATAAGAGAACTCTCGGATTTCGCCTAAAATATCTTAATTTGTGTTCTGAAGATAAACAAAGCTCTCGGAGGATTGGGATGACATCAGGGTGAGTAATTAGTAGCAGAATTTTAATTTTCGCTTGAACTCATCCCTTAAAGATTACGGAACTACATAAGTACATGCTTAAATTTATTATTTAGGAGAATTATAAACTGATGCATAACTTAAAATTGCGCATATAGGCAAATTCATTAGAGAAATGTCACTGAAGATTGTCCTTCCTTTGGGCTTTATTGAAATAAAAATGCTTATCAATGGTTAGCACCATGTTTAAAAACAAAAAACCATGCATGATCAGAATGGTGAATCATCAGCATCCTAGTTATATGATTGGGCACATAAACACTCTTCTCCCTGATATATCTGATTCAAGAGGATATATTGCCTTGCTGTGTTTAATAAGACAATATTAAGGTGATTAATTTGCCACCTTCAAAGTATCAGAGGGCTGAAATCACAGAGGCAGAGCAAATGCACAGCACACTAGAATATAAGGTCTCATTTGTTAACATTAGTTTAGCTGCATATAGCATGAACAGACAACAAAGTGTTTTGCTAATGCTACAAATGTTCATGCACTCTAAGAAATGTTGGGTTATTGAACCCCAAATTGTAATACTCATTAATTATTCAGTACATGAACTCTGATCTTAAATATGTATTAGTGCCTAAATGCTGAGATTATTTAAGGTAAGTAAATACTGTTAAAGCGGTTCATTAGTTCAAAAGATAGTTCACTCAAACATGAAATTAACCTCATAATCTACTCTCTCTCACGTGTTTTTAAACCTTTAGGAGTTGTTTACTTCTGTCAAACACAAAAGAAAACATTTTGAATAATGATAGTTGCCAGCGCCTATTGACTTTCATAGTAGGAGAAAATTACTATGGAAGCCAATGGGTGCCAGCCAACTGAGGTATTTTTTTTAAATATCTACTATTATGTTTAAGAGAAGAAACTCATATAGGTTTGGAAAAAGTGAGGTGATGTTTCATAATTATAAATTGCTTGCTAATGTCAACAAACAAAACCTTATTTTAAAGTGTTACCATCTTTAACCTTGTAATTCTGTATCAAGCCCCCTCTCTTTCAACACTAAATTATAAGATTTTTCTATGTGTTATTAATAGTTCTGTAACTATGCATACATTTTCATCCAAATGAATACAACCCTATTCTCTTAACCCAGATTAATTCCATATTTCAGCTGATTTACATGTAAACTATAATCTGTGCAATGACAAAAAGTGAGAGCAAAATAATCAATCGTGTGAACTGTCGACTTTGGTAAGTTTGCTTGAATTAAATGGTAAACCGAGGAATATTTTCGATGAAATCGTTCTACTGCGTCAGTCGTTTTCCTTAAATAATTTTTATTTCTTTCAGAATAACTACGAGAAATGTATATGCAAGTTCTGTACAATTTTTCTGCTTATGCTTGGGATTGCTTTTAAAAAAACGAGTGATGAAATCGTTTGAAAAACGGGATGCTGACACTTAGTGCACTTAAAACCCCCCCCAAAATATTTAGTCCAACAGCAATCCTTCGGTTTGCTCTGGATATACTTCAGAAAAAAAAATCAGTTCTTCAGATTACGGTGTTGGCTCCAGTTAATATTTTTCAATCTCTTCTCTGAATCCCAATTCTTCAGTGTCTATAGAGGCACGTTAAAAATACTGCCATTTTCCCAGAACTGTGTCTTTGATTGCATCAACAAACTGTGCAGGCACCCAGTAGACCCAATATTGTGAGGCTTCTGTCGGACCCAGCTGAAATGCCTGGAGTGACAAACAAACAAAACAAAACCATAATTATATAAACACATCCACATGAGTTAAAGTTCTACTGCAGGGATTTTGTCTTTTTTTTTTCAAATTCATAACAAATCAAGCAAAAACTAGAGTCTATTACAACTACTAATGGTGCACAGATTGAATTGGTGTCCCAGTACAAATATCTGGGAATTTTAATTGATGATACACTTTCTTTTAGTTCTCACATTCAGTAGTTAGCGAAAAAATTAAAAGTGATTACAGGCTTCCATTTTAGAATTAAGAACCGCTTTTCTTTTGATGCTAAAAGACGCTGGTTGATGCAACATTTATGTCGATATTGGACTACGGTGATGTTATCTTTATGCATGTTTCGTCTCAGAGTCTGCATGCATTGGATACTGTTTATCATGGTGCACTAAGATTTATAACTAATTTTAAATCCCTTACTCATCGTTGTTTGTTGTATACTAGCGTAGGTTGGTCTCCTTTGTCCATTCGTAGGCTCAAGCATTGGCATATCTTTGTTTACAAATCTATATTGGGTTTACTCCCACTATATCTCCAGAATTACATTTGTAAAAAACCCGTCCTTAGCTATGGCCTTCGGTCACAGGATATTTATTTACTGTCTGTTCCTAAAGTGCGGACTGAGATGGGGAAAAAAGGCTTTTAAATACGCAGCACCTTTTGCATGAAACAATCTACAATTAAAGTTGCAGTTTAAAGAATTAATTTCACTAAATGCTTAAAAAAAAAAAGTATAAATGTTTTAGAAAATTGAGAAACAGGCTTGTAGATGCTTTGAATAGTTTGTTTGTCAATGTGTGATTCTTGTTAACTGTTAATTGTTTTTGTCTATACTGCCTAATCTTGGCCAGGACGCTCTTCTAAAAGATTTTTAATCTCTATGCGTCTTTCCTGGTAAAAAAAAATAGGTTATACCACTACTACTACTACTAATTATAATAAATCTCTAGCAGCACCAAACTAGAATTTTTTATTTTTTTATTTAAATAATTCAGATTTTAGTCTTTTTGATAGACAACTCTTGAGCTCTTTAAAGTTTGCATTTATTAAATACAGGTGAAATCGTAAATCAATTAAATTAAAGCTGTTCAACATCATTCCAGTCATCCTCATATGATGATTTGAAGTTCAAACATTGATTATTATTACCAATGCTAAAAATGCCTAATGTTTGGCCGAGTTTTCTACTGAACTAAAATATTTACCTGTCCTCAAGGCGGTAGATGCTGTATAAGCTACTACATTAAATTAAAAAACTACAGTAAATACTATAGTTTTTGGAAGCATACTATAGATAATTACTTGATTTAAACTGTTGTAGTAATTATGTTGTTTCTGTGGTACGACAAAACTATAGTAATAGACAAATTATTCAATAGGCACCATCACAATGCACCACAGTTTATACTAGCGTTACAGTATTTATTACAGTTTATCAGTTTACTATACTACAGTATTCTGAAGCATTTATTAACAAGGAGTTGTACACATTATACACCTTACTATGTGGCTCAAAAACATGTTTATTTTAAATTACTATATTGTTTTCCCCATCCAGATGACATAATATCTTCCAGGCATTACGGAACAGATGAAAGCATACAAAAGCATGGACACATAGTCTACATTATTATTAAATTATTTTTTATAAGGGGGGAAAGTGCTTCACAATATTAACCGTCTAGTTTTGTTGCAAGGGTTACATTTCTTTTTTTGTTCTGTCAATGAACTTACCATCAACAAATATTTACTGCTGTGCAACTCGATGTTAACGTTACGGTTGTTTATTCTGCCGAAACCCCAGTAAAGACTTGGATTATTGTAAAACAAGACAGAGATTTCATAGCAGCGATTACATGGCAGGGGGCGTTATTTATAGTCTCCTGGTGTTTTTTTTGTTTGTATCAGATTTTTATAGAACACATTAAAATATTTAAACACAGTTAGGCCTGTATTTAATCTTTACTGGGGCTGTCAAATTATCGTGTTAAAAAGGTTTGTATACATGGATGCATTGAATAAATGTTTATTACATGTCTTTTCTTCCGTTTTTCAGCCAGTTTCTTGAATTTTCCCCCCTTTATGAACAAAAAAACGTTTGGACGTCTATAAAAGCTGTTCTGCTTTTTTTTTTCTTTTTTTTTTGGCTGATTTAAACAATTATAAACAACATAAAACAGAAACATTTTGATGTTCTAATAGCAATTCCCATGTAGAAGTATCACTTCCTGCCCAACATCTGAATTTCGCGCATCATGTGAGAACGACTTATTGCTTATATGATATACAATACAAATACTCATCTGGCATTTTAGGGTCATATTAGTACATTCTATACTATAAATCCCACTGTGCGTAATGATGCAACAAACATCTGTAAAAACTAAATGGAAGTCGTGGATGGGTGCATTAAATTAGTTGAAAATATTGCAATACCTTTTTATTTATAATGAATTAATGTGTTTAATAGACAGCACTGACCCAACCTCCATTTTTGCCACATGAATTAATTACATTATATTACAAAAAAATATAAATAAATAAAAAAAAATATATAATAATAATAATAATAATAATAAATGAATATATGTATACATTGAAATTGCAGTAATAAACCAAAATAATGCAGTTTTTCTATTTTATTAATTTATTACTGATATTATATTGATTTGGTAAGCATAAGAGAATTCTTTTATTTTCATGACCATTATCATGTTAAAAATCTTGATTGAGAACAGCCGATATATAGTACATTTGGTTGAAAATGCAGCAGTAAACACATACCATCATATGATAGTCCTCGTGACCCTCTATTGGCTCAGTCACAACATTTTTGATGGAACCCATAGGGATTTTTTCTGTTCTTTCTGGAGGATCGAAAACAATTCACATCAAGCATAAAGCAAGCACTAAAAACACATTTGAAATGAAAAGATAAACTCACCTTTTGTTCCGATCCACAACTGATCCTGTTCCAGTTTGAAAGTTAGTCGTACTTTACCGCCAGATTTGTTGTACATTCCTGATAAAGGCACTGTTGGCAGACGCTCCTGTTTAATAAATAAGAGAACGCTCGGGTTTCATTAGTGCACACAAGGAACTTATCCAGTGTCCTGAACAACGTTACGGCAAGGTCATGAAGAGTATGATCACAAAAAACTGCCATGCAAATGATGCTTTAAAGTGAAACATGAATTCATAAAATGCCATGTGAAAGACTGCACATAGTAAAATCTAAAAGTCTGGGATTTTTTTTTTCAATACTTCAAAACAGATCAGTTTAAAAAATTTATTTTACATAACGTGTGCAATGCTCTGGTAAAGTTTAATCAGATCTAGACATGAGTATCTAGAGCAGGGATCACCAAACTTGCTCCTGGAGGTCCGGTGCTCTGCAGATTTTTGCTCCCACTCTAATCAAACACAACTGAACAAGCTAATCAAGGTCTTACTAGGTATACTTGAAACAACCAGGCAGGTGTTTTGAGGCAAGTTGGAGCTAAACCCTGCAGGGCACCGGACCTCCAGGAACGAGATTGGTGACCCCTGGTCTAGAGGCAAACAGTCCATGTGTGCAATAATCTGACACAATCTAAGCAGGTCAGTTCTAATCAGATCCCATTCCCACACGAACTGCTGATTCACTGGTGTCCTTCAAATGACAACTAAAAACCCATCTTTTCCAAGAGCACCTGAACCCTGATGAATAAAACCAAGGCCCTTCTTCTCACCCCCACCTCATTACACACCAACCCAAAATACTATATGTTCTGAGTGTGCCTCACACAGGTGAGTGGGCTTACCAAACCACCTGTAGAAAACACACTCGTTCGTGATCAGACACATTAACTGACACAAACACTGCATTTTTGAAGTGTGCTTCACACAGGTGAGTGGGCTTGACAAACCACCTGTAGAAACACTTTCTCTCCCTCTTTCTCTAAGAACAACAACAAAAATACTCTAACACTAAATTCTCTGAGTACAAACAAGTTATTTTGTATAACTAGCACTTCTGGTGTGTATTGCCTCTTCTTGTTGAATTGCTTTTTCAGCCAATGATGAACTTCCGATGAAAGGTTTATGTAACTATTTTCAATTTCATACGGATCCTTTTACAGCATCGATGTTGTGATGCAATTCAAATATAATCAGTTACATATAAAGGTTGTTAATGCGTAAAAAGAGATGAAAGACTCCATTTTAAAAGCAGGTGCCGACATTAGTAGCAGGCTAACGCAGAAACTCCATTGAAAATAATGGGAAATACTCCATTGAAAATTATTTTTCATATTTTAAAGACATGGCGTGGAAAACTATAATTTAATGCAGTGCTTCTTGTTTGGTCTGATACCCACTTTATATCGTCTCTCAGCCAGGCAGTGAATATCATTGTTTTTTTTTTTAATCTGATTTTAAACATGGTGATTTTGTATGGGATGACATTTCACTGGAAGCCCTGGGGCTGACTGACTGAAATTAAAAGTCTGTGTGCATATACCCCATTGTAAGTCTCATTGGACAAAAGTGTCTACAAATCATACGTTTCATTTCCTGCATACCTTAGCTCCTTTTATTGATGACATGACATCATCTGGTTTACCTTTGTCCAAAACTTTTCTGTGTTGCTGAAAAAAGAAACATCCACAGGTACATTTATAAAAAAAAAAAAATTAAATTCCCATTAAAACTGTAGATGTCAGTTTGACATTGTGCAACAAACCTCTCTTACCTTTTGTCTGCACAATGGCTCCTTTTTGTTCTCCTCGGCTTTAACCTCTTGCTGAATTACCTCTTTTGGTGTATTTACAGCTAGTACATCATTTATTGTGGATCCGACCACCATGATCTTTGCACCATTTGTAACTTTAATTTCCCGAAGCGTCTTATCCTCGGGTAGCAGTCCTTTATACATCACTTTCTGCATAGCGGGTGGAAGACCTAACAAAGGCAGAAAAAAAGACATTTGTATTCAGAATCTGATCCTAACAGCATATGATGGTTCTACATAATAAAGCCACTTTCAAACCATTTAGCATTTCTGTTAATCTTTTAGTAGTGAATTGAGATATAGGTAAAGGTAGATATATTCTCACAAATAACAATATTTTATGCATAAAATACTCATGTTCGGACCCATCAACTTATTGTACAGTACTTCTATTTCACTTTTTTTTTTTAATTAAAGTAACTACTGTAGGAGGTGCATTCTGCGATGTTTTCTCAAAAAAAAAATGTATTCACATTTGCTGGCTGCTTGTTAGATGCTCTTATTTTTTTCGGTCTCTTATTGTTTTCTTTTCTGGTGACGCAGTGGCACAGTAGGTAGTGCTGTCACCTTACAGCAAGATCGCTGGTTCGAGCCTCGGCTGGGTTAGTTGGCGTGTGGAGTTTGCATGTTCTCCCTGCATTCGCATGGGTTTCCTCCGGGTGCTCCAGTTTCCCCCACAAGTCCAAAGACATGTGGTACAAGTGAAAATTATACTTAAAAAAATAAATAATAATAAAAATCTAAATCTAAACTGCTTTACTAAAGGAAAGAACTCATTTATAATCATATAAAGCACTGTGATGACAAACTAAAATCGATTAAGAAATTATAAATTGTTTGTTGCATCTTTCATTTCAAGTTAATTAAAATATGCACATAAATACTTCATGAGAATGGGCAGAGCTAAAGATCTTTTTCAGCCCTGCTTTGCTAACTGCATCTCTCTGGTTGGTGTAATTTTCTGTAAAGCATCTTGGGTAATGTAGCAGTTTTTCTGCACAAACTGCACTCTTAAACATGTTAAGTTGAATTAATGTGATCAAGTTGGTTTAACAGAAGCAAATGCAATCAATTCACAACAAGTCTTTATAGGTTTATTATTATTAGGGATGCTCTGATTAGAATTTTTGCAGCCGATACCGTGTACAGATTCTATGTCAGAGTGATCACCTGATACTGAGTACCAATTCTAATGCTTCACGCTTTATGCGCATTAAGCACATTTTTCCATTAAGCACAAAGTATGAACCTTAAGGAAAGATCTCGCCTTACCTAGGAGAATAAATTAAAGATGCTGCATGTAATACCTTAAACATGTTTCTTTTAACCATTTAGGTGTGAACATGTCATGGTCAGAAGCAGCTTTACAGAAGATAAGTCCTTCATTCATTTTACTACGGCTTAGTCTATGTATAATATAAAGGAGCACTTGTGCATCTTCCTCTGCATGTAAATTCATAAACAAACACCTGCGATCAGTTCATGAAATCGGCCAAATTGTCAAGTACTTAGCGAATCATGAAATGTGATTATCGGCCGATATAGACCTTCTAATGAAGGTCTGATGATAGGCTTATCCCTATCATTAGTTCATTTTTCTTATATAGAGATTAAATCGAAGCATTTTTTAAAATCATACAATGTGACTCTAGCTGAATCAAACGTTTTAATAACTGACGAACGCTGACATCAGGTGAACTGAACTGAATCAGTAAACATAAAGTGAAGTAAATGACGACACTATAGTAACTGAGTTGTAGGGCTGATAAAATTTTTACAGCTATA
>NC_079437.1:54408668-54516168 GCF_903798145.1 Danio aesculapii | reverse complement strand
TTTTCTGAGGTAATTAGTCTGCAGTTGTTACTGAAATGTGTATATTCCATACAAAGTGTGAAGCAAATTTGTTAGTTCTACTCACATGAATCGTGGTGCACTTGCAGCATTTGGAAAAGTTCAGATGTTTTTCAACTAGGTGTACCTGGAAAATGCACGCGCACACTGCTTGCACACTATGTGCGAGTTGTGCCCCTCAATTGGAAATGACAAACTTACACTCTAGGCTTACTGGCATTACTTCCAAGGCTTGCACTCAGCAGCCACGTTAATAAAACTATAGCGCTTCATACCGAAATTTTATACCAAATTAATTTTTTATCGTTATTGACAATGGTGTTCAGGCAATATACATCGATACCAATTTTAGCGCCCAGCCCTACTTCTAAACACTAATTCTGCCACTGTTTTGGAGTGCACTAGCTTATAGACATCCTAAGAAGTAACAATACTGATACTAACATCTAAAAAGCTTTATTTCAATTTCATGGGACCTTTAAGGGAAGAATAAATTGTCTTTAGAAATTTTAAGAGTGAACGTAACTTGACAACACTTCAAAACTTATCTCTGCAACATGAATTACACACTCATATCTACAACGTGAATTTTGAAGCTGTTAAGTGCATTAAAGAAACACTATTGCAAATTTGGGTTTTGAAGTCATCCCTCCACCACTTTATAACAGACTGGGCCACTTGACCAATCAGAGCAAAGCAGTGTAATGGACAGCAATAGTTTTGAGAGGCTGAATCTTTGAACAAATCATGTGCGACTCTGAGAAATGAGGTGTTGCGAAATGAAACATGAGTACGCAAAAGCATTTTTAGACCTTGAATCCATGTAAACTTATAGCAAGAGACTCCAAAACAAAATTAGGAACCCTCAAATAGCATATTTGGAACCCCTTAAAATAAATATCACGTTAAACCCACAACTTCCATGAATGTGGGGTTACATTACCAGTGAGAGCGTGAATCTTCTCTTTCAGCTTAGCACCGGTGCCATCTAAAGGGATTTTAAGATCATATTTGTTTTTGTTCCAGATGATTTTCACTTCCACCATCTCTTTCCCCTCGTCACTTTCCTCTCCATTGCTGACCGCAGCAGGCTCAGCTGATGTGCTTTCACCATCGGTAAGAGATGTTGCTTCGCTGCCTGCTTCGTCTCCTTGTCCGGCAGCTTCACACAACACTTCTGGTACCTTCTGCGTGACCTCAGCCTCCATTCCTACTACTTCACTTCCTGCGGGAACAATGACAGATGAGAAGGCATCAATCAAAAGCAGTTTTTTTTTTTGTAACCCATTGAACAGTTTTAAGGTAAAGTAATGATATAATATCTAAACATAAAGAAAATTCTAAAGTAAATCAACAAAACAAGCAAATCTTAATTTTAACAAACACCTTAATTTTATAACTACCATGAAAGAAAACAAGACAACAATCCTAATCTTTTCTGAATTCGAGTTTTTACTATTCCACATAAGAGATGGTGTGTGTTTACATTAATTACTAGTGTCTAGTATACTGAACACGTTTAAAGCTATCTAAACTAGCTGGTGTCCAAAGGCGCAGAATCATCTAGCAAATTCCCCAAACGAGATTTGAACTAAGACCAATAACTGACCCTGACGGACTCAAGAGGGACCGTTTTGTAATCCTAAACAACTGACTCATCGTTAACTTAGCCAGCCCGCTGTGCTAAAATTCGCAAGATTGTGTCCCAAACCCAGTGAGCTGCCTATCTAGACAGCATCTTTGGCCACTGTGAGCTCGAATGGGACGTTCGTTTTAAGGTTATAAACGGTCCCGTGAAGACTATAAACGCTTTTTGAACGTTTTAGAAATATGCAAACGTTACGTGCGCGCTCATGACGACCGCTCAGAATGCTGTCGAAGTAGAAAGCTCAGTAGATTTTGTGACACAGCCGAAGTTTTCGACATGGCTGTTTTAATCACAAATTTTCTAGGTGTTGTATTGCCCTGACAAGTTAAAGGAACGTCCATTCAGAATAATACAAGACACAAATTACTGGACTTGATCTTGTACGGTTATAAATAACACCGCAAACACGGTGGAAATTGCATAAAAGTACATTTTCATGCTACCTACCATCCTGCGCCGCCATGATGATTGTGTACAATATGAGGAAAGGCTTCTGGGAAAGAGCGTGCTGTCAGTGATTGAGCTCCGCGGCTTCCCGTAGTGACTTTGCGATTTTAAAATCTGGTGCATGGTACGAATGAACTTTCGTTTTAAAATAATAAAATATATAGAGAGAGAATTGAAAAGAGTCGAGGAATGATCAATCAAACACTCTTTCAACCTGTTGAATTTTCTATAAAAATATTTATAAATGCTATCCAGTATTCAGTAACTATTAAGTAATATTTTTAATGTCAGCCCCCTCGTTTTTTTGCTATCAGTTTGATTATATCAATATTATTTCTCTGCTATTTTGCAGTTGTGTTTACTGCAGAGTGTTTAGAACTAACCTTACTAATTTTGTATTTGCAAATAAATAAATGATTACAGTAAAAATAAACCATTTTTAAATAATTGTGTTTAATTCACACCTTTTTTAAAAACTTACTTTGTAATAGAAAATGTCTAATCTCTAAAAACTCTTTATAATTTCGTTGATATACTACAGAAATTCGTTGATCTTTTTTCATGGAAAAAAAAGTATTAAATTATTTTTTTTTACTATATATAATTACGATATAGTAAATGTACACCGTTTATTGGCAGATTCATATTTTCTGTCCATTAATTTTGTCATTTTGTTAAAGTAATTAGCCACATATTGTGTACCTTTGTTTATTGTTTAAACTCTGCATTCGCTAAATAAATATAAATACATTATTCTTAAATATTTTTAAATATGTTGTTTACTGCCTATTTGCTTGTACAAATATAGTATATACACTTTGATTCAATAATAATAAACGATGTTTCCGGAGGTGACGTACCCTGTGAACGTTTGATGACATCCAAGTAACTGGGATTGGCATGCGCAATGTGCCTAATAAATACAGATCCACTGTTGATCTAAGCGTAAACTTACCCTACCCTGCCTTACCTTGAGGGCACTTAGTGAACTTTCAGCCCTTACACAAGAAAAAGAAAAGAGTAAACATTACAAATACTTTCATACGCGTTTTTATGTCCATGAGGAAAACAGTCAATCTCCACTGACTGCGCGCGTGACCGACGCAGCAGCGACTACGTGTTAGTTTGGCTTTGTGAATCGGGTAAGTTTTTTCAGTGATGCAGTGTTTATTACTGTTACTAGCACCACAGCTAACCTGGAATAACTGATGAGGTAATGTGGTTTCGAGGATACATGAAACTGGAATGTGAGCAGGCTAACTTATAACGGACAAAGACAAAAGAAGAATTTAAATCGTCAAACAATTATTTACTGTACTTACAAACTACTGATATAGCGATTGACATATCAGTGCCTGTCTTCTTTAAATAATCGTAATAATGATAGTAATAAAACATGTCAGGCAAATTTAGAACAAGTATCATTTGCAGAACTATCACAACTCAAACCAGTTTTAACCATTAGTCTCAACTTTAATGAAGTTTATTAGGATCATTTTATTTGAAATATATTTTTAATAAGTATCAGTCAGGATAAGTATATTGTTTAGATTTACATAAATATGTTATGCTCTGATAATGACTAAGATCAGTTCACCCATATTTTGAGTTTTTATTTTTATTTTTTAATTATTAAAGTAGATATAAAGTAAAAAGCACAGTAAGAGACCACTTTCTCTTGATTCAGCAGGTGTTAGTTTAAGTAAAATGTTAATATTTGTTTATTCTATAAGGGTCTGACATTCCTTCTGCCAAATGTCAAATAAAAATAATTGTCCCTAAAGAATATTTTATTTTAAGTAAAACGAGAGTTTGTAAGAATAACAAATGTTTTCATTTGCTATGTTAAAACACTGGTATTGTGTTGATAAAAATGAACATAAACATCAAATGTTTTGTTATTTTATAAATATAAATTGCTCTAAATGACAACATTTTTATTTACAATTTTACATGAAATGTCATCAGTAGTTTATCATGAACCAAAATTACATTTGAAAACAAAATTGTTAGCTCTCCTCTGAAATTAAATAAATTTTCTGCAGCAAAACCCAGTTCTTTTTCATTCTTATTTAACAAAGCAAGGAACTTCTATTATATATATTTCTTCTGGAGAACATCTTATTTCCTTTTGTATGCTGGAGTAAATTGTTTTAATTCATTTATGAGGTCAATATTATTAGCCCCTTAAGATTTTTTTTTTCTATTCGCTACAGAACAAACCACTGTTGTGTTGTCCAATTTCCTGCCTAGTAAACTTAACTTCCCTAGTTAACCTTATTAAGCCTTTAAAGGGGATCTATTATGCATCTATTTATGAGATATAAAGTCTCTGATGTTCCTAGAGTGTGTATGTAAAGTTTCAGCTCATAACATCACACAAATAATATTTTAGAACTCTTTGCAGCTGCCTCTTTTAGGATTTCATCCAAATTGTACCATTTTGGTGACTGCTGCTTAAAATTGAAATGAGATTGTGCTCTCAGCACGTTCTTCAAAAGAGGGTGGAGCTATAAACACCTATGTGTCACCATAACACATACCTGCCAACATTTGTCTGAATAACACAGCTAAGTAACTGAACTATGCACCTGGTTTCGGGCAGCCGCTGCGAACTGATACTATACCAAAGTCGACGAGCTGGATGCGTTGTACCAAAAAGCTGAGGAATTACGGGAGTTTTCCAGGGGAAATAACAAAACAGGAGGGTGGTGGGAGAGGGGGCTGAAATATGGGAGACTCCTGGGAAAAACGGGGGTGTTGGCAGGTGTGCCATAGCAGCAGATTCAAAACTCTCATGGTGGACGGCTGCTTCTCACTCATGGCTGTCTATGCTAATGAGGAAGAGATCACTAATCACTAATGGGTGTGGCTTTCCTCCTCCGATGACATGAATAAAGGGAGAATTTCAATCCTGCAGATCGTTTTTATCAAGTATGATTCTAAAAAATAAAGTGTGTTAATTTTAACCATTAGAAGCTGACTATATTCACACACTGTTACCACACAACTGTGTTTAAATGCCTTAAATAAATGTGATTTTTTGCATAATAGGTCCTCTTTAAGTTTCAATTTAAGCTGTATACTAGTATTATGTAAGATAACTAGTAAAATATCATGTACTGTCATCATAGCAAAGACAAAAAAATGGTTATTAGAGATTAGCTATTAAGACTATTATTAAACTACTTAACTACAATTTAAAAATGTGTTGAACAAAATATTTTCAATAAATAGCACTTAGGCAATATATTTAGTGCTAAATATGTAAGATATATCTGAAAATTAATAAAACTGGAGGGCTAATAATTTTGCCTTCATCATGACTGAATACATAAACACAGATACATACACACACACACACACACACACACTGCCTGTTCCTTTTCATTCTGGGCCACTGCTTCTTGTGTGAAGTAGTTGCCACGGAAACCATCACATGGACTTTGCATTCCAGCAACTTTCATCTCATGCTTGACAGTCACGAGGCGCGTGCAGCTCTCCGACCACCAAACAACTCATATTTGTCATCCTTCAACTACGGCTGCAGCTAAAATGCAATAATTCTCTAATATGCACGCAGTAAATACCTAATCTCTCCACTTATTGACTTGTTTTCCCATAGTTTTCTTTCCTGGATGCTGTTAACATTTACATGGACCAAAAGCCACCATCGTTAAAACTCCGGCATCTTACATGAGGACTTACATGCTGAGCTGATGATGGCGGACATTAGGACATATAATGTTGTTGTTTTGGGGATAGGATTTTTGCTCATATTTACAGCCTTCACCACCTGTGGGAATATCGAAGTAAGTTGTTTTGCATTCTTTCAGCATGCTATTAAGATATAAGGCCTGTATGAATTAATGAAATGCCTTGGCTAGGTTTGAAATCTGTATTTTATTGTATAAAAATGTTAGATTTTAAACCTAGCTGAAGTCTTTTACCATTTTCAGCAGCTTTAAATGAGTTACATTGCTATGAAACAAGTCCCTCAGGCTTGATCTTTGTGCTCTTGTATTTATAGTTGTATTACAGAACTACGTTTTAGTGATAAACAGTTTGATTCTTAGGCAAATTGCAGAATAGAGAGCAGTATGTCTGTACAGAATCAGCCTTTTACCCTGTAAACAATCCCATCCCCCACTAAGGCCTTGAGGTTACAAGTTTGACTATAATTAAAAACCATTAAAACCTTCAATATACAACAGTCAGAAAACGAAATAAATAAAAATAAATGAGGAGAATGAAGAAAATCAGTTTTTGTAAACCCATTGAATTTACACTGTCATGTTCAGAATGTTTTTCACACATTGTAGTCTTTGACCCAACCACAGAACCATTTATTTTTACATGAATTCAGTATATTTTGTAAAACATTTAGTTGTTTTTTTTTTCTTTTGAAACTATTCTATTGTTGAAGTGAATCCAGGTCAGGCGCTTTCTCGTGTTTTTGATTTTCCCATCAGTCAATAAATTTTCCTGCATGACTAATGCGAGGAACAAATTCAAATGTCACGCTGGACTTCTGCTGACCCCACAGTCACTCGAAAAAAAGAAAAAACCCACAAACTCAATTTAACCGTAAAGAGATGTCTTATTGTAACATTGAACAAATACTCCACAAACTTCATCTGTGCAACATGAATCATCTTTAAAATATTCTCAGTGATGCAATCAAGCATGTATCTTGGAGTCTAACTATTTTATTAGATATATTGTAACTACAGCAGCATTTTTTAAGTAGATGGAGACTTCATGACTACGTATTAATTAACAGACAATAATAAATATCTATATTGATGTTATAATCATATTTTTATGCTACTATTTTCCAAAACAATTTCATGTTTCAGGGCTAATTGAAAAAAGTATTATATATTTCTATTAGGCATGGCATGGTAATCAATTTCAAGGTTTAGCAGGGATTGGAAAAGTCAAGGTTTTGAAACCGCAAACAATTTCTGTTATACCATTCCTATGGGATATGTACATTGTTGTTTTTTTATGTTTTTTTGCAACTATTTCATTTAGTTTTTTAGGGCAACAGTATCCACAGCAAAAGGACCCTCCAAATCAAAAGCTACTGGTCAGCAGTAGTGTAAAGTAACAAATTGCAAAATTACTCTAATCGAGTAGTTTTTCTCAGGAATTGTTATTTACTAAGTCGTTTTAAAAATGTGTTCTTTTACTTTCTCTTGAGTACATTTTTTAGTGCTGTATCTGTACTTTTACTCCACTTCTGTCCTTCAACCTGTCCTGCAGTCACTACTTTATTTTTTCCTGCCTATGGGGATTAGAAAAATCAGTCCTGTCGTTCCTGTCCAATCAAATCACAAAGAAGGTAAATCATAATGAACTACCTCCAGACATAAGCGATTCATAAATCGCAGAAAACTGTTTGGAAGCATTTAAAATACCCAAGGAGATGTCCAAAATCTTTACATGCATTAACCCAGAGATTGTTTAGATGCTTGTCACTGATGAGAAGATATTTAATGTATGATGACCGAAAAGGCCCTAAACACACTGTAAAATTTTTTTTTTGTAAAATTAACGGTAAAAAAACGGCAGCTGTGGTTGCCAGTATATTACTGTTAAAAATACGGTACAACCGTAAAAGTAATTTCTCAGTTTTACATAGATGTAATATGTCTGTATTTTGAATTGCCAACATCTACACATCTTTTGTTACACAGATAGACACGTTAACATAGCCATACATATGCAGGTGGTGATGAGTAAGTTACATAATGAACCAGTGCTCATTTCAAACAACTTTTCCCACAAGCAGAAAAGTGTATCAGTGTATAGAAGGTGCTCAGTGTCATTCACACAGCTATGAAATAAGCATTGTTCATCAACATGTAGATTAGATTTAACATAAATCTCTAATGTATAGTACATAACTGATGGAGAAACAACTAAAAAGATCCATAGTAATGTCAACAAAAAGCATAAAAAGTGATGTGCCATGTAGGGAATTCTGGGAAAGTCAATTTACGCTTATTCACCGTACATATTAAGGAAACATACTGTTAACCAGGTTACGGATTTTTACAGTTTTTTTACCGTTGAAATCACGGCCATTTTTACAGTGCACCCAGCAGGCACAAGACGTCAACATGACATCAGATTGACGTTGTACCCCAACATCATGGGGACTTTGCATTTTGTTTGGAAATTAAAATTGGGTTGACATCAGAACTCAATGTCAGGCCAACGTCAATGTCCAACTTCCAACCTAAAATCAACCAAATATCAACTTCTAATGATGTTACAGCTTGACGTTGTGTGGATGTTACCACTGTCACGTCTATCAGATGTTGGATTTTGGTTGCCATACCTGACGATAAATGTCAGTATTTGACATCAATATGAGGTTGGTTTAAGATGTTGATTCGACATCATTAGATTTTGGTCCATTTCTAACACAACCTAAAATCAACCAAATATCAATGTCATCAATGGACATCAAAATAATGTTGTCCTTAGACACTGGCTAGACATTGAATTTTGGTCACCTGACATCACAACCTAAATCCAACCTTAACATCCTATGACGTTGTGTGCTTGCTGAGCAATAACTAAAAGCACTACAGAATGTTACGTTTACGTAATACTCACTACTCTTGAGTACTTTTGAAAGGTCAACTTTTTACTCATACCTTGAGTAATATTTACAACAGATACGTTTATTCTACTTGCACTGAATTTTTAGGCAAGTAATGGTACTTTTACTTAAGTATGATTCTTTCCACCACTGCTGGTCAGCCCACGATTCAGAAATCGTTTGAAAAAAACGTCACTCATACACCAACATACAAATACGCTATAGAACTGAACAGTGCAGTGGCTTTACTTTATACCCAAAGAAAGAAAGATATCCAGAGATCCCTTTTCAAGTTGTTATGAAATTTGTGTTTTTGAAACGAATGAAAATAGTCAGTGATTTATTTAATTAGTTTAGCCTGACTGTTTAAAATAAAAAAGCCAAAATATTTTAAATGTTTCTTAAAATAAAGTATATTGTGTTAAATGGAGAAAATTTTTTTTTTTTTTTTTACGCAGAACTTATTTAGAGCAGTAATCACAATACTGTGAAACTGTGAAGCCATGCTATTTTTATCTAACATTATCATACCATCAGAATCTTATACTGGCCCATGCCTAATTTCCATGTATTTCCTTTTAGCAAACAGTGGTGAAAAGCTTGAACAGCACTAACTTTACTGGGAGTGGGTATCACAGGTAAGATTCACTACATTGTGCATGCAATATTTGAAGATTTATGAGAGGTTTGCAAATATAATACACTGTGCTGTAAAATGCTTTAATCATTAATGAAACTTAACTGCACTAATTTTTTTTTTGCTTGTTTAAACTGCTTATTTAAAATGAGCTGAATCAACACAATTCTTGAGTTTTTTAGGACAGCTTAATTGTTTTATGTTCAATCCACTTAAATTTGTAAACAATTTAGTTGACCAATTTATGTTGGGAAATCATGAATGAGTTCTGAATATGTCACTTTTTCTTCGATTTATGAACCTTCATAGCTTGAACTTGATTCTTTCTATATGCAATTACATTTGAAGTTGTTGAAAAAGTTGTTCTTTTTGCCACTCTATGAGTTTCGACCAATCATGAGAAGATATTTAAAAAAACGACTGATTTGGCAGCAGTATTTGCAACATTTCTTGTGTTGTTTTGTTGTGAAAATGCACACAAATGTGTACATCTTAGTTCTTCGATACGTTTCAAGAACCATCCGTCAAACAAGATGAAAAGTGTTTACCTCTTAATTATATAAAGCCTACTACATCATATTTAATACATCATCCTAAATGATGGAAATGTTAAAAACATCAATTTTAGCAATTCATACAGTAAATGTACCTGGTTAAAATATGTTAATTAACAGTTTCCGTATCTTTTTGATTCACAGGTGTTTTTAATTTATTTAGGGTTGTGAATTGAATTATAGGAGCTTGATCTCTGCTCTGTTGACTTTTGATGTTGGAAATTCAACTCTACAATTTAACAAAGTGACTTTTATTGACATATTAGTAGTTTGAAATAATATAATATTGGAAATAGAGAGTATATAGAGAAACAAAAATGGCAGATAATGTACTGGCATTTTATTACAAGGTTTTTATACCGTAATATACAACACCACCCAGACAATATATCACTTTAAACTATTAAAAATGCTAATAAAAGTCACTTTTTCAAAATTTGTTGTTGGAAGAAAGATAAAGGCCCATAATGCAATTTAAAAGCATAAATAAATGGGGAAAATAAATAAAAGCACAAATCACAAAATATTGAAAACTGCTAATTTACAGTTATTTTTATAGTGTAGCCTTGTTCCAGTAGACTTTGGCTGAATGTGTGTTGCGATGTCACACGACTCATCCAAAGTAAGTTACACACTGCCTTGTCGTGTCTTTAACAACTTGAGGTATCGTGTATGTTTGAATCACCCTGTATTAAATATGTAATGTTATTTAATACAGGGTGATTCAAAAAGTATACAACAATGTTGAAAATCTGTATTTAATCAAAGAAACATGATGGAACCTTGGGTAAATAATCAATGTGAAGAGTACTTAAAGTTTTTCAAAACTTCAGAGATTCCTTAAATCAATGACAGAAAGAGCTTAGCTCTCCTTTTCTTGTTTGCAGAGTTCTTGATTTTCAAATTTTTTTCAAAAATACCCTGTATAAAACAATGCAAATGGCCAAAGGACATCTCTGCCAATAAAAACAATTGCAGGTATTGCAACTAAATATTGCGCCTTTTGCTTAATATTGCATTAAATCCAGTGATCGCAGAATCATGAAAATTCAGCTTTTTGTTTATTGAAAGTCAGAGAATTTGACATTTGATTTAGAATAGGAACCCTGATATTTCGAAAATTTTATTTTTCTTATTTGCAGAACAAAAATTGTTTTGGTTTCGCACATTCTACCAAATATCTTCTTGTGTTTGCAGCAGTAGAAATTTACAATAATGCTGAATACTTATTAATTTTGCGTGAGCATCCTGTATATTTGCAGTTAAACCTACATTTTCCATTTAAGTGAGTTAATCAATGATAATTTGCACAAATTCATGAGAGGCTGTATATAGCACAGTGCATTATTTAGCTCAACATGATTAAATATAATTGCATATTTTGAATTGGCATCATATTCTGTTCATCAAACACTTCAATAAACTTAATAAAGATATCATGAAATAATGTTTGAAAATGTGATATCTAATCATTTGGCTTTTCTCTTTTCACAGCCTTGGAATAATATATGGAGTCTTTTCCTTCTGTAATATACTAGCTCCCACTATCGTTGCGGTAATTGGAGCTCGGTTTACGATGTTCTTGAGTGGCATTCTTTATAGGCAAGTATCACAGATGTCTTTGTGACTGTTTTCCATGTAGTCTTTGTGTTGCTTTTGTCTGTATCGTTCACTTCTGCATGTTTTTTTCAGTGGTTATATAGCTGTATTCATCATTCCATCCACATGGTCCTTTTATTTCACATCAGTGGTCATTGGCTTTGGGGCAGCCAGTAAGTACATGTTTAAAACACAAAGCCACATTCATCATGTATTTAATTTACTCTAATGTTTCATATTCACCATTCAGTACCCAGCTTGTTATTTAAAAATATATATATAAAGCTATTGGACTAATTTTAGGAGATCACTTGAAAGATTTAATGAGTTAATCAAGTGTGGGTTTGAGTAAAATGTTGGTATTTGTTTTATTTTATATAGGTTTGATAACATTTCTTTTTTCTCTTGTTTACAGAATAAAACAACAAAAAATGTTACTCAAACACATAACTATAAATCATTAAGTCTCTAAATTTGTCCATAGTTTTTGTACAATGAAGGAACACTCCACTTTTTTTGGAAATTGGCCCATTTGATAAGGCTAATGATCTATGCTAAGCTAAGCTAAAATGCTCCATCTAGACCTAGAGATAGACTGAATGGTGTTTAAAAAATGGTAAAACTTGACTGTTTAACTATGTATTTCCCCCCAAAAAAGTGGAGTGTTCCTGTAAGATGCACTATATAAGAAATTCTAAACATTTAAATGGGAATTCGGAGCGATCATGACTTCTGTTTGCTCCAAGTTAATTTTAATGGTAAATCCTGACCTTTTTTTTATCCACAGTGCTTTGGACGGCTCAAGGACACTTTCTAGTGGAGAACTCTGACGCTTCCACCATCAACAGGAACACAGGAGTGTTTTGGGCGTTACTGCAGTGCAGGTACAGGAAGTGACATCAATAATGTTCGGAGTTCTGATGTTGACATGAAATTACGATCTGAAATCCGGATTAACAATTTACACTTATGGGAAAAACTAAAAATATATATCATTTAACAACCTTCGAGTTAAACAGTTGAGTTCTAGCATTAATCCATTCAGATCTCAGAGTCTGGCAGGAACACTTTTAGCTTAGCTTAGCAGAGATCATTGAATCAGATTAAACCATTAGCATCTCACTCAAAAATAACCAAAGAGCTACGATGGCTGCAGCAGCCGCAATGATATTACGTAGTGTCTGAAAATACTCTCCAGCAAGGTAACTTTTTGTATTGACGGAAGTAAGCTGAGTTTAAGGTGCTGTGTAATATTGTGCCTGCTAAAGCCATGGTACAGCAGCAAAGTTTCTTGATTATTACGTCAGAATGAGAGTATAGTTCCAGTTGCCATATCAGTCTAGAAAACAGCAACTTTTCATTTGTCGTCAGTCTTAGCACATGATGTTACTACAGAAGATTTGAGTTTTAAATCAGAATATTAACAAAACTCTTTTATGAGTAAGATGCTAATGTACTTGTATGATTCAACAATGGGCAGCGTGGTGACGCAGTGGCTAGTGGAGAATAAGAGCCTTGGCTGGGTCAGTTGGCATTTCTGTGCGGAGTTTGCATGTTCTCCCCTTGTTCGCGTTGGTTTCCTCCTGGTGCTCCGGTTTCCCCCATAGTCCAAAGACATGCGGTATAGGTGAATTGGGAAAGCTAAAATTGTCCATAGTGTATGTGTGTGAATGAGAGTGTGTGGGTGTTTCCTAGTGATGGGTTGCAGCAGAATAGGCATCCACTGCATAGATATGCTTGATAACTTGGCGGTTCATTCCGCTGTAGCGACCCTTGATTAATACTAAAACGATAAGAAAATGGTTGAATGTTTGAATGATTTAACAATCTATGCTAAGCTAAACTAAAAGTGCTTCTGCCAGACCCGGAAATTGGCTGAATGCATTGAAAAACAATAAAACTCAACTGTCTAACTATAGGAGAGTTGAAAATTTGCCTTTTTTAAAGTGTAGGGTTCCTTTAGGTATCTGTGATTATCAACACAGACTAATATGGAATAGGAAATATAGGAAAGTATTAATAATAAGTACGAACTAAATTGTCACAGTGTATGAGTTCGTGTGTAAATGGGAGTGTGTATGGGTGTTTCAGTACTGGGTTGCGGCTGGAAGGGCATCCACTGCATAAAACATATGCCAGAGTAATTGGCGGTTCATTGCAATGTGGCAACCCCTAATAAATCCGAAGGGAAAAGAGTGAATAAATGAATGAATGAATGAATAAGTATTATAATACTGATAAATATTAATAACATTTAATAACACTATTATAAAGGTAGTTATAACTATCATTATTAGCCATTATAGGTTTTGTCAAGTCTTTATGGATACATCTATAGAATTGTTTTCATTGATCATAAATAATTATAGAGTATTAACTATAAACAGAGTTATAGTTGATCAGGGATTGCAAAATTTTCAGAAATTTTCTGATTGCAAAATTGATACTCTTCAGTTTTTGGTAGCCTGAATAAAAATGTAAGTTGCCTAAATAGAAAATACATTATTTATTAAATAAAAAAAAAATATATAAAACAAAAATGTATCAGCAGCACAGCACACACATAATTATCAAATTTTTCAGTCAATGTAAAGGCGCTGAAATGTATTTTTCCTCCCACTAAGATTGCCTGTAGGGCAGCTGGAGATTTTGTGAGCCCTTTTCATTATGAGCATGAGCTACATAGAAAGTGTTACCAAAGGTTTTTTTGTTTTCTTCTGAGAAAGAACACAGAAATTGTTAGACAGAATGTCTAATCTAGGCTTAAGAGATATCATTTATATTTGACCAGAGAAAGCCATTTAAATCTACTAACCAAATCAGCAATACCAACACAATCTGTGATTTAACCAGATGCTCTGTCAATGATTCCTGTATGAAAAGATCTGTTTGTGTTTTCTTTCCAGTATGTTGTTTGGCAATCTGTACGTTTATTTTGATTGGAAAGGAAAAACTGAAATATCAGGTAACGTGATAATCTGAAAATTGCTAAAAGCAGCTTGATTGTGTGTGTGTATTTTAACATTAATTCATCCATTATCTTGTCTTTGTACTAACTCTCACTAAAATATGACTAAATATTTCAAACACAAGCACATTTTCAGTTTGTTTGTTTTGCATTTGTACATTTTTTTGTGTGTGTGTGTTTGTGTGACAGATAGAGAAAGAAAGATTATGTTCACGGCTCTGCTGGTGATCTCAGTACTCGGGACACTGAGTTTTCTTGCCTTGAGGAAGGTCCGTCAGCTGGAGGAGGCTCTGTCTGAAGAAGAAGGCCAGTCTCTGTTATCAGCCAGATTCATGTAAGTTGACTCATTCGTCCACTAATTTGTTTAATCAACCATAATGATGGAGAAAGAAAAAGATCACACAAGAAATTCTGATTAATAAATTAGTCCTGCTGATATTTTTAATGTACCAACCCGTCCAATGTTTGGAAACAGTTTTTATAATGTTTTGAAGTAGGGCTGCACAATTAATCAAAAAAGATCACGACAAGCATTTGACGTTTCTTCTTTCATAGTGAACACAAAGTGTTGTGCATGAAAATTAATGTTTAACAGTGTCAGTATAGCTACTCTAGCTTATATAATGTTGAATATAATGCAAGAGGAAATCTGATAATGACAAATGTCTAATACAAATGGTCTAATAATGTTGTCAATAACAGATGACAAGCACATGTCTTAAACACAATAATTCAACTTTATAATTATGAATAGTTGTATTCTGATGTCATCATTTTACTGTGAATTAACAAACAGGACATATTGAAAGTCTGTTTAAGTCCACCATAATGACTGTACAAAAATGAGCATTTAAGCAACAGTAGACCTACACATAGGCCTATTATTATTATTATTGTTGTTGTGCCATATTGTCACTTTAGAATTATAAGGTTATATCTTTTTGTCAAAATTGAGTTATTGACATATTCATATTAAATGCCAACTTATTTACATTATGGGATGTTTTTTTATAAGTTGTAGCTAGTGTAAGACATAAAAAAAAAAATGTTACACACATACTGTTTGCTATATGGAATGCAAAAACTATTGCTCAATATCTCAAAATCATTCATAATGCAGATAGAACCTTATAATTCCAAGGTGACGATATGTTTGAAAATTAACAATAATAATAGCCTATTATTTTACATCTATTTTACATCTAAAGAATAGGGATTCACATTTTAGCCAGAATCGTGCAGCCCTATTTTGAAGGAAGTCTGTATTGCTCAAGAATGCACTTATTTACTCGCAAATACAATAAAAACAGTAATATTGGGAAATGTTATTTTTAAATGTATAATAACTACTTTCTTTACGAATATGTTATTAAATTTTGTTCAGTTCTGTGATGCAAACCGGAAAAAAAAATTAATTGTAAAAATTCAAAAGGGTTCCTACGATAAAAAAGTGTTGTTCTGCTTTCTATTTTTGTAGAAACTGAATACATTTTACTTTTCATGAAACTTTGATGAGCTAAAAGCATTGTATATATATATATATGAGCCATATATAGAAAGGTATAGATATATATTATACCAAAAAATATTTATTATAAATAAATAAAAGTCATTAATTCATTCATTTATTTTCTGTTCGGCTTAATCGCTTTATTAATCTGGGGTCGCCACAGCAGAATGAACCGCCAACTCATCCAGCACATGTTTTATGCAGCGGATGCCCTTCCAGCCGCAACCCATCTCTGGGAAACATCCATACACACTCTCTCACACTCATACACTATGGACAATTTAGCCATCCCAATTCACCTATATACCACATGTCTTTGGACTGTGGGGGAAACCGGAGCACCCAGAGGAAACCCACGTGAACGCAGGGAGAACATGCAAACTCCACACAGAAACGCTAACTGACCCAGCCGAGGCTTGAACCAGCGACCTTCTTGCTGTGAGGCGACAGCACTACCTACTGTGCCACTGCGTCGCTTCCATAAATAAAAGTATTATTGTTATTATGCAATTATTATTCTAAATAAAAAACAGAAATTAATCCTAAATGTAACTGAAAAACAACATAAAGACAAAACTGAAGTGATATGCTTAGATAATTTAAGAAATCTTTATGAAATAAAATTTTACATACAGTTCTATAGAATACAAAAAATATGTTTTATAGAATTATCTGTTGTCTTAGACTTGGACTCATGGCAGAGAATTAGGTTTATTAAGTCTTTATCTCCTTGACTTGTCATCCCTCCTTTTTACGTCATACAAAAAATCTATCAGGGGGCAGTAAGATCACCCTCATATTATTAAAACATTAGTCTTGTCGACTTGCAAAACTCACTGCGTGCCATCACCTCCGCATAAAAGGCTGTTACACTGGTTTCACAACGCATGAGCGGCACGTAAGCAGCAAGTAATTTTTTCCGCGTGCATGTTAACAACCGGGACTCACATCGGGAGAAAGAATCGCGTCATGGTCCAGCAGGAACAGTGTGAGGCGCGCGAGTATGGTTCTCTGCGCACATGCAGAGATGTGTCAGTTTGCTTTTTGATTAAACACATTGCTTTCACCAGCGTTGGTTTGGTTGCACATAGAGAATAACGTCTTTATTCGAGGATTACCACTCTTAATAAACACACTTTGCATATGATGTAAATCATATCCCAAAGCATTTACAGGGGCACTGGTGATTTTTTACAGGGGCACGTGCCCCAGTAAATTGGGTCTGGCAACGCCCCTGATATGAGCAATATCACACGAGTAGCAGTACGATATGGCTGTGTATCAGCAGCCATAATATCAGCTGGTGGGAGGCGTGCGTTGGCACAAATAATATTATACAAATTGTACAAATAATATTATACAAATTGTACAAATAATATTATACAAATTGTACAAATAATATTATACAAATTGTACAAATAATATTATACAAATTGTACAAATAATATTATACAAATTGTACAAATAATATTATACAAATTTTACAAATAATATTATACAAATTGTACAAATAATATTATACAAATTTTTGTATAAAATTGCGTTTATACAACAGTTCGACGGCACAATCGTGTATATAAATAAGAAAACACGGAGAGTCTAAAAAACATTTTTATTAGGAACTACTTTCTTCTGCCATTCATTCACATCTGCAGCTGACGTCAAAACAGAAGATACCGTTACTAATTTACCAATTTCACTTTAGAGCCAGTGTTTGAATGACTCTCTATAGCGTAATGTCTAAAGTAATGACAAAACAGCTGATTTTGCTCACACTTAAGGATTATAAGGCTGAACGTGACATGAAATGCCATCCATCTACAGAGATATCTTCTTGCAGTGTTACAGTCTACAGTTTTTCTCTGTTGCAATCGGGATATCACAATAATTATCCCCGAAAAAAGCAAAGCAACCACTACCAAACTGCTGTTGTGTTCGCGATAAGGAAAAACTTGCAGACTTTGCTTCTTTTTGCAGACACAACACACATTTCTGATATGCGAGCAAATCGGTTTAAACACAGCACTACAACATACAAAAGAGAGATATCGACTTAGAATATCACTTACCAGCATATCTGCCAACATGTCTCAAAAAAATCCGGGAGACCGGGTGGAGGGGGTGAGGTCTCTAAATTACAGGAGTTGTCCGGAAGAAATAAAAAACGGGATGCTTGCGGGACATTGGTCTGAAATACGGGATACTCCCAGGAAAAATGGGAGTGTTGGCAGGTATGCTTGCCAGTTAATAATGATTTGATCTGCTGTAGTTAGAAATCAGACTGTTAACGTTATAATCTTCTAAGCGTAAGGGTTTATCATGTGGTTCTGTCGCCATCTTGTGGATAGAAAACGTCAACCGTCTGTGGTCTACACTATGGCAGGCTAATGGCCGTCGACGAGCTCACTCAGAAATTGTAAATATTTTAAAATAGGCACTATTCTTATAAATAAAGTGCAGAGTTGCAATCTAAACAGCTACATTCTTGACTATAAAAGCCTCAAAAGTACATTTTGTTGTCTAACAGCAGTAATATTTGTCAAACTGTAGAGTGTCTCTGCTTGTTGCTGACTGTATGTGGGCGGAGTAATACACAAAAGTGAAGGGTGAAAAGGCATTTGTGTGATGTAACTGGCAAAATATCTCACGGCTATCAGCCAATCAGATTCAAGAATCAAACAGAACTGTTGTGTGTATATATATATATATATATATATATATATATATATATATATATATATATATGTATGTATGTATGTATGTATGTATGTATGTATGTAATAAGCTATATGTATAACAACAAGAAAAAAATATATAATAAATGTCAAATAAATATATGAAAAAGAAAAAATATATATTTTATATATTTATTTGACATATATTTTAATTTTTACTATAAGATATATATATATATATATATATATATATATATATATATATATATATATATATATATATATATATATATATATATATATATATATAGACACTATAGACAGACATTGACAATAATACAAATATTATATATATTATATAATTAGTTTCCAAACATTTTACAGGTAGAGTACCTACCAACACAAATCTGGTATTTTGAATTTATGCTATATTTCATGTGTTAAAAAATAAGCTTTCATATTCTTAAAATAAAGCTTATTGTCGTAATTAAAACAAATAATGTTCATCTGCAGTAATTCAGACATTATTATAGTTAAACATCTGCAATCATGCAAAGTCTGTTTTAATGTCAGCTATAAATTCTTTTCCTAGATAATGATGGTAGTCGCTGCTACATTTCTTTGTTTGATTTTTCAATGGCAGCTGATATAATTTCTTGTCTAATGTTATTTTAGATATAAACAAAAAGCAGCCTCTGCTGTGACGGAAGCTAAAACAGAGTTAAGTAAGTATGTCTGGCTTAATTTCATGTTGATTACGTAATCTGCTTTTTTAAATTAAACATTTTCAAACAATTATTGAAAGAATTACTATAAAAAAGGTTTGCTTTGGTCTAATAGTTGCCTATTTTATTTATCCCTTTTTTCTTCTAGAGACGATTGTGGAAATCTTCAAATCCAAAACCATATTGTTGTTAAGTTTCTGCATGGCATACAGTGGTAAGGGCATCGCTAAAGAAAACAACCATTCATTCAATGAGCGTATGATAATAGTGAATATATCTTCATTCCTGCTGTCTCGCTGAAGGTTTGGAGCTGTCATTTTACAGTGGTGTTTATGGGACTTGCATTGGGGCCACAGAACACTTTGGCAATTCAGCAAAAGGCTTAATTGGCATCTCAGGAATTGTGGTTGGAATTGGAGAAATTGTTGGCAAGTGCACTATCAATACGAAGAACATTTATTAACATCACTTTCTTTAAGAAATTTGATTGGACGATGTCTTTTGTCTTCAGGAGGAGGATTGTTTGGCCTTGTGTTGAAGAATAATCGTTTCAGACGCACATCAGTAGTCTTCTTAGGGATGGTTGTCCACTTTGTGGCCTTCTATCTGATATTTCTCAACATACCAGATGATGCTCCTGTGGTTCTACAAACAAGCTCGCAGCATAATCCATATCTGGCACCAAGGTAGACATTTTCACCACACTGATGTACTTCAGCTGCTGATGTACTTTTGAACAAAATCTGGCCATAGAAAGTTGGTTAAATATTTTAAACAGCTTGACAAAGACCATTTTTTCTGGATAAGTTTGCTTCAATGATTGATCTTTGGTAATGATGTAATAGTTGGGTGCGGCTCTGAGGTTCTACCTTTTCTGACTCGTATATCACTTTTCTGTTCATTTCAACCATAACTGTCTTCTGCAAAAATAGAAATACTGAAATGCATTGGAAAAATACTGGTTAGATACTGTAAAAATTTACCTAACTTAATTATTTTTTACAAATTTAAGTTAATTGAACATGAAACACTTAAGTTAACTTAATTGATTTGTGTTGGGACAACATGAATAATTGTTTGGAGCCCTTCATTTTTACAGTGTATAACAGTGCCAGAACTTTTTTACAATGCATTTCAGTATTTCTCTTTTTGTAGAAGTCAGTTGTCCCAAAAAAATCTTAAGAATTGTGTTAAGCTCGTTTTAAATAGGTCGTTTGAATAAGTAGCACAAATCAATTGATTGTAAGGTATCATATTAGAAAATAAATGCTTATTTTTAGTGCTATCGTTATATTGGTTTATATTGTAATCGGTTATTGGCTGATAAATTAGTGTATTTTTGCACTTCAGATGTGTATGACTGGCAATGTGGGTTTTATTTGGTGTTATACACATAATGTGGCATTAGAAATATGATAGATAAAAGACAAAGGTTAGCAATGTGGGTTTTTTTCACAGTGAACTTCAGAATTAGAATTTTAAAAGGTTTTTGGGAAAGTTTTTAAGTTTTAAAATATAATCAGTTGTCTAAAATTTGTTTAAAACTAAAAATAGTATCAAGAGCTATATTTATTGGCCTTTGCCATACACTTTTATTCACATATACACTTATTTAACAACACACTTTACATGCCAATTTGCACATAACAGCTGCACATTTAACGTTGTATATAGTAATATAGCTGTACATACACTTGTCAATTTGTATATTTGCATTCACTATTTACTTCTATTTTTTTTTTAATATAATTATTATCTGTTTTTTTGTCCTGTGTCTGTAATCCTGTTGCACTGTGGAAGCTCTGTCACGAAAACAAATTCCTTGTATGTGTAAATATACCTGGAAATAAAGCTACTTCTGATTCTTATTCTGATTATATAGGCTATCAGCTTCTAAATTGAAGAAGTTATCTATTATTCATACTGTATATGGGTCTACATTTTCATATTTAATACCTACTTTTTTACTGTATGTTTACTGTTCAATAATAGTAAACCAAAGATCAGGCTTTTTAACTTTCTTTTTATACTGTACCTAATTTCAACATTGCCTGAGTATATCAGGGCCATAAATGAGATCTGAAAAACCCAAACTAAGCAAAAAACTAAACTAGCGTTAGTTCACCCAACAATGGAATTTCTGTTATTAATTACTCACCGACATGTAATTTCAATCCCCTGAGACTTTTGTTCATCTTTAGAACACAAATTAAGATGTTCATTCATTCATTCATTCATTCATTTTCTTTCCGGCTTAGTCCCTTTATTCATGAGGGGTTGCTACAGCGGAATGAACCGCCAACTTATCCAGCATATGTTTTACGCAGTGGATGCCCTTCCGGCTGCAACCCATCACTGGGAAACATCCATAAGCATTTCATACACATACACTACAGACAATTTAGCTTACCCAATTCACCTATACCACATGTCTTTGGACTGTGGGGGAAACTGGAGCACCAGGAGGAAACCCACACTATCACGAGGAGAACATGCAAATTTGACACAGAAATGCCAACTGACCCAGCCGAGGCTCAAACCAGCGACCTTCTTGCTGCGAGGCAATTGTGCTACCCACTAAACCACCGTGATGCCCCAAATCATCCTCCTGAAACATTCAAAATTCAGCAAAGCAACCAAAAACATTGTCAAATCATTCCATGTTACTTCCCTGGAATCTTACAAAGCTCCAAAAACACTTTTGTGTGCCAAAAAAGTTTGTTCTCCAATATCTCTTGTGTCAGGTTAGGTTGCTTGAAATGACATGAGGGTTAATAATTAATAACCAAATTTCAATTTTTGAGTGAACTAATCAATTAAGGTCAGGGGTTTAATTCCCAGAGAATGCCTCCCCTACAAGTTACATTTAGGATAAAATTTGTTTTCTAAATGCATTGCAGTGCTGTATTGTTGATGGCACTGTGTAATCTGTGTTTCTGTATTGACTTTTGCAGTGTGTCAATCGCTCTGCTGTGCAGTTTCTTGTTGGGTCTTGGCGACAGCTGTTTCAATACTCAGCTCTACAGTATTCTGGGCCGGGCGTATGCTGAGCAGAGTGCACCTGCCTTTGCCATATTTAAATTCATACAGGTAAAGACTTGTTCTGATTGCATTTTGCGGAAACGTCATATGAAGATGTCACAAAGTTGTATTAGCAGCTATGTTTACATTTAACTAAGTGCATATTTTTGCATACAACAAACTAAATACACTAGGATTCACCTAAATTCTAAAAATGCACACAAGTATTAAGGAATAACTAATGACTGAGTAGCTGTTACACCTTGGGTGTGCATTATATTCAAACAAATTTATGGACTAAAGTCATTTAAATAGCTTAAACTAGAGTTACCACACCTAAAGACACTGTACTTACTTACTCTTATTTACTCCCAGGGCTATTTATACGGAAGTTGAAATTTAGCTGCACCATGTTGGTGTTTCATAACATTTAATTTTTACGAGGTGGGTCATTAACCCAACGCTCAACCCCCAACCTGGAAGACCAGGACATACACTCATACACTACGGCCAATTTAGCTTACCCAATTCACCTATAGCTAGGGTCAGACAGAATCTGCGGATGTTTTTTGCTATTTATGCGGAGAATTTTGGTAAAAATCTGCTGATTTCTGCGGAATTATTTTGGGAGTATCATAACTAAAACCTTATTATGTGAAATAATTTTTTTTTTTTTTAACGTTTATTTAATGTTTAAAATGCAAATCCAATTAGATTCACTTTATTTGGTAAACAAAGCAAGTCTCTCATAATATATCTACTAAAAGACAGAAAATATTACTTTACAAACTGTATTGTACATAAATCAGATGAACATTTTCATATTAGTCAATAATATTACTGTAATTAATTTAAAAACTGAATAAATATAGATTATTCACACATTTACTCAAGTAAATAAACAGAATTAATGATGGGCTGGAAATCTGCGGAAAATCTGCGAAATTCTGCAAGCGCAGATTCCGTGTGGGCCTACCTATAGCACATGTCTTTGAACTTGTGGGGGAAACCAGAGCACCCGGAGGAAACCCACGCGAATAAGAGGAGAACATGTAAACTCCACACAGAAATACCAACTAACCCAATCAGGGCTTGAACCAGCGTCCTTCTTGCTGTGAGGCAACAGCGCCACCCACTGCTCCACTGTGCTGCCCCAAAGACACTGTACAAAAAGACACTGTCCACAAGATGCTTTCTGATTAGGCTGTAGGCTGTGAAATAACTGAAATCATTCAGTGCGATGCATTCAAAACCTATGAGTAACTACTTTAGCTGTATGTTTTATCTTAGAATAGTCATCAGCCAATCAGAATCAAGCATTTGACAGCACTGTATTATGAAGTCAAAGAATTGTTTTCTCAGATTACAAAAGATGCACATGGTGTTGTATCTACTGAATACATTTCTCATTGTGCATCATGGAAAGTGATTTTAGCCTGAACAAGGATTGGATAACTGGACTAACCAGCGCACCAATTACAATCGGACAATCTCAAATGTTGTTTTGAAGGACATGTATCGTCCCACACGATCTCATATCAATCTTGAGAAGCTGTAGATTAGTACTGCATCCACCTTTTGGAGTCAACTTCTCTTGGCGGTCAACAGTGCACAAACATGGCAGTTTTCGCTTAGCGGCTGACTACGTGTTGCGATTTTGCTGTAAATAAAATAGAGGAACTGCATTGTAACTATAACCCTTTGACACATACAATCACAGTGGCTGGTTTCTGGCGTGAACATTCAGTGATCATCATTGATCAGCTGCTAAATTCGAATCTGGAAAGACAAGCATGTTTCTTGTCAAAGATCAAAACTTATCAGTGTTTTCAATTAAATAATATTATTTGTGTAGGTTGCATACATTTTAATACACACAATTAATATATAAAAATCTAAATAAAATTGTGCTTTATAAATGCTCGCTGGTGTCTATGGACAATGACAATAATAATCCTTTTTACACATACACTGAATGTGTAATTCACAATGTGTACACACTGTTTGGGTAACTAGAACATTTACTCTATTTTTCTCCCAGTTAAACAGCCACATACTGTACAGTTAAGGTGAAGTTGATGAATTGACGTGTTGTAAATCCAGCAGCTCTAATCTTCATCGCAGTACATGGGGCTGCGGTGTGTCATGTCATAAACCGGATGCGTCACCATGGAAAATAAAAGTGATCCGTTCTAAATAACTCACTAAGGGCAGTCAGCTGAAGTATTTAAAACATAGAAGGGTTAAATGAACCATGGCTAAACAGGATCAGCTTGTGCACATCAAAAAGAACACTCTTTTTGGAATTCTTTCACATCCAAATCCTACGTAGCTTTTTTGTTGGTGATATGTGTTTAGATGATTTATGTAACCAAAAACCAACCCTTTTATTTGGTGCAGGTCATTTTACTTGGTGGCCATTTTTGAAAGATGTGCTTTGGCATTATGTTTGAATAGGGACACATAAAATTCTTTGAAATGGCTTATGGTTACATTTCATATTAGGAATCACTTAAAAAATTAAACAACAACTGTCTCTTTAGTTTCATTTCTGAACGTTCAAATCACACAAAATGTGCAGAAAATCACGTCAATCCCTCGGAGAATCCTCAGTCTATAGCGATCGCTGATTGGCTTCTATACTAGAAGGCAGGGCTTCATTACCGTTTTTACCTATTCAAAACTAAACGAGGGACATGTCTTGTGTATTCTATAGTCTTTGCTCAAAACAGGGTCGAAAACGACCAAGAAATGACATACTCTGTGCTATATGTCCAATTTTTTTTGTAATCTTAGCACATGCTTGAGCATGAGAGTCCACCTCTTGTAACAATGTAAACAACGTTAGATGCATGAAATAGCTTTAGACCATCCCTTTACTAATTCTCAAATATGTGAGCAAAGTCCATCATCAAAGTGATTTTTGTATAGTTACAGTACATCCCAGAACTGATCACATGATCAGCTTCCCAAACATTAGACACCCCTGTCCAAATGACGAGCTTTTATTATGTCTGCACCATTATGAGGCCGAACTCATTCATTGTTGAGGAAAAAAGCTACAGCAATCATCCTATTTGCAGCAGCGTAACTTAAGTTAATGATATATCATGCTAGTTTTCCAGGAAGTGATTTTATTCTCTGACATGTTTGCTTTTTTTTGGCAGCACATGAGTTCCATTCAAAACATTGGCTGGAAACAGCTACCGACTGTAGTGGTAATCCTATTACGTAATCAGATTGTAAAATGTAGTACTTGTTATTAAATTGTTACATTTTCTAATATAATAAATATAATCAGATTACAGCTACTTGAATTCATGGATTACAAGGTTACAAATGTGTTACACAATGAAAAATTCTACTGTGTGGCATATTATTTAGCTTTGAGTAATAACACTTTATAATGGACAATTTAAAAGTTAGACACACATAGGCATGGGCCGGTATAAGATTCTGACGGAATGATAACCTTAGACAAAAAGGCTTTGTGATCACTGCTCTAAAATATATTATTTTTAAATGGTTGAGTAAAAAACAATGTTTTTTCCCCTCTGAAAACAATATTTTTATTTTTTGAAAGATTTATAATATTTTGGAGCAGTAATTATGTCAAGCTAAATAATGAATATGAATCATTGACTTCTGCTGTCTTTATTTGTTTCAAAAAACACACATTTCTTTACAATTTAAAACTGCATCTTTGGATATCTTTTCTGCTGGACATACTCCTGTCCTATAAAACAAACAAGAAAAAATCTTACACATACCTCTGGAACGATATTACTGAACATTTTGGTGGTTTTAAAACTTTGACTTTTCCAAACCGCAGTATACCTTGAAAATGATTATCATCCCATGCCAAGACACACATCAGTTTGTTAGATAGTAATGTGGCATCCCATCTTGGGCCATGTGAATTGTGTAAATAAATTAGAGTACACAAGACATGTTTTTATTTATTAATGTTTTTAAGAAATATTTTTTTAATTCAACAAGGATACATTATTTGATCAAAAGTGACAGTAATTATTTATATTACAATATTCATTTTAAATAAACACAATTTATTTTTCATTCATTCATTCGTTTTCTTTTTGGCGTAGTCCCATTAACCTGGGATCACCACAGCGGAATGAACTGCCAACCAGCATATGTTTTACGCAGCGGATGCCCTTCCAGCTGCAACCCATCTCTGGGAAACCCATACGCACTAATTCGCACACTACTGACAATTTAGCCTACCCAATTCACCTGTACCACATGTCTTTGGACTGTGGGGGGAAACCGGAGCACCCAGAGGAAACCCACGCGAACGCTGGGAGAACTTGCAAACTCCACACAGAAACGCCAACTGACCCAGCCGAGGCTCGAACCAGCGACCTTCTTGCTGTGAGGCGACAGCACTACCTACTGCGCCACTGCGTTCCCCCTATTTATTGATTTATTTTTCTACACAAATAGAAAGCAGTACAAATGTTTTTAACACTGATGATGATAATAATAAAAGTAACTAAATTATTAATTCATCATATTGGAATGATTTCCAAAGGGTCGCATACACACATGAAAACTTAAACTCTCTTAAACTCCATCCTCACAAGAAACCTGTGGTATTTTTTTAATGTCAAAAGACCTTGCAAGTATGATTATGAACCTCATGAACCATTGTCATAATAACGTCATTCCAACGTCATACCCATGTTTTTATACAAGTTCAAGTCCTCATAGTTCTCACATACACACACCCCCACACACGCGTGCATCCACTTATCTTTGCATTTGTAGCATCTTATCTTTAGACAAAGCATAGCTGACGTTTTTACAATATGCGCTGCTTGGATGAATGCACTGTATGGTATATAATTAGATGTGGTATTCTGAGAATTTGAGAGCTGTGTTTCACGTCAGTAGAATATCTCACTAGTGGCTGAAGAGTCTATAAACTTTATAAGATACATCTATCCCATAACTTGGCTAGATAACCTTTTTTTAAAAAAAGTAAATAATAAAATACTTTTATACAGGTCAAATCTAAGACTTTAAAAGACATATTTAAGGCCTTTTTGAATGAAATGCAAGACCTACACTATACAGTATCACAGGGCTGGTCTTATTTGTACATGGAATACTGTGAATTATATTTGGAATAACAGAAGAAAGAACTTTAAATAATCAAATCATTGCAAAACATTCTATTGTAGCATTACATGGACATCGAAAAAGTACACTGTTAACAATTTCTAGTAGAATTAACTGTAACTTGCTGTAAATTAATTATAACAAAAATACAGTATTTACATTGACAGCACCATTTATCTTGCTGTATATGTATTTACAGTATTGTATATATTTATTTATTGTAAAATATACAGTCATTTTCACAATGCACCATTAAAATACAGTAATATACAGCATACGATACTCATGTCCTAAAAAACAAACAAAAAAAATGTTAAAAAAGATCTTACACATACCTCAGGAACGACATTACTGAAATTTTTTTTCAGTTTAAAAACCTTGACTTTTCCAAACCTCGGTATACCTTGAAAATGATTATCATCCCATGCCTAGACACACACCAGTTTGTTAAATAGTAATGTGGCATCCCATCTTAGGCCATGTGAATTGTGTAAATAAATTCAAGTACACAAGACATGTTTTTATTTTTTTAATAAAGATTTTTTTTATTTAACAAGGATACATTATTTGATCAAAAGTGACAGTAAGTATTTTTTTATATTACAATATTAATTTTAAATAAACACTATTTATTTTTTCATTCATTTTCTTTTCAGCGTAGTCCCTTTATTAATCTGGGGTCGCCACAGCGGAATGAACCACCAACTTATCCAGCATATGTTTTACTGGGAAACCCATACACACTTATTCACACACTACGGACAATTTAGCCTACCCAATTCATCTGTACCGCATGTCTTTGGACTGTGGGGGGAAACCGGAGCACCCGGAGGAAACCCACGCGAACGCAGGGAGAACATGCAACTGTCCTATCCTTTAACTGTCCTACAGTAAAATACAGTTCATATTACAGTTAAATACTGTGAAATTTTCAAAAATCGTTGACTAAGATCTGTAAAAAACAGACTTTTACAACATTACATTTTTACTTTTAAATTTAACCTAATTAGATTCTGGATATATATAAATCTATTTTTTGACAGTTCCTGTGGCCAGTCAGTCATATATGCATCACTGTGTGAGTAAAAAAGGCTTGTTCTTTCAGTCTGTTTCTGCAGCTGTGGCCTTCTTCTACAGCGGCTACATTCTGCTGACCTGGCAGCTCCTCGTGATGGTCATCATGGGCTTCATAGGGACGCTGTGTTTCTTCATGGTGGAGAGGATGCAGAACATGTCCGCTGATGCACAGGAGTATTAGGCTGGAGTCTCGCTCAGGACACACATTTCAGTAAGCGGTTGCACTTGCACTATTTGTATGTTGTAATTAAGATGAAGTTGTTAGGATAAAACACTAGTGATTCATGAGAAGGTGCCTTTTTTGATATTTGGACTTTAAAATACAGGATTTCTGGGTTTTTTTTCTCTATTTACATGCTTTTATAGATTATTGATAATTGGGAATGCATTGTGGTGATGTTGTGTTATCAAATATACTATAGAGGTGCGTGATATTTATCATCTGTCATAATATCATCATTGGGGTTTTAGCAATTTTCTAGCTGACATTATTGAGAATTTCACACTATTTGACAAAAAAAAAACAATAACACGTCTTGAGAGTCTGAAATCTTAGGAAGCTGAAAATAATGCACTTAATGATCCTGTAATTTAATATATGAAAGAAAAAAAAAAAGTTATATATTTTTTTCATTTAGTTCAAGATATAAATATAGGCTGATTTTGACTTCTGCATCAAGCGCATGCTTCAGCGCAGCATTCACATGGTCGCATAGCCCTCACTGTGGCTGGCGCCGTCGCTGACGTGCACCTCTCAAAAAAACGTAACTACACATAGCAGTGAGTGTTTCCAAGTGTCGAGTCCTGTGAAGTAGCTCTAGATGGAAAAAGTAGCTCTAGATGTATTGTTTTGTGTTTACCTTATGATTATTGTTGCACGTCCGCCGGTTCCCGCCTCTGAATGAGCATGTTTTAGCTATGTGTTCATTCAGAAAAAAACAACACACACGTGAAGAAACTTGACACAGAGGAACAGAAATCTACTGCCAGCTAGTGTTTCAGAAGCGTTATTGCAGAGCAACACAAACAGCACACAGAAGTATAAATGCAGCACTACGCACAAGGCAGGCGCCGTGGGTCACGTCAATCACTTAACGCAGAAGTATAAACCAGCCTTTAGTCCACACAAGCATGACTAAGTATTCACAGAATATCAGTGTACGGCCTTAATTGCAAATGTGATATTTATTTAAAGGCACAATATGTCATTTTCACCACTAGAGGGTGTATATTCACAACAAACAATGTTATAGTTTGATGACGGCGTGACTGATTGTGTAATCAGTTGGGAGTTGTCACCTTCCCTGATTATGATTTCTGTAGAAGTTTAAAAGGATGTAACTGGAAATCAAGGGTGGATGACATTATTAGCATGGTGACACAGAACATTAGTTAAAATTGCTTATCTCTCTGGATCTGGACTTTGAAACATTTGGTATAATGTATGTACATACATCCGCAAAATAAATAATGCTGTTCTAGTGGTTTCTGAATATTATAATGAACAAATGTTACATATTGTGCCTAACTATTCAAACTGTTAATACAATATTGAGAAGGTACATTATGTCAAATTTGTACGTTTGTTCACCAATGAAAATTGCGCATCTCAAAGCCACATTGCAGTATTTTGTTCCTGAATCAATCTGGTTTCGAATGAATCATTCCAAAAATTCAGTTTCTTTCTATATGGATATCATTCATTTTTAACAAATCTGACTGAAAGTTTTATTAAATCAGTCATTAAATGGGGACTTTGCATGAGGGTTTTTACTGTATAGAGAATTTTGAGGCAGCCACCTCCATCAAATGTTCTACCACTTCCTCCTTTTGACAAAAATCAGGCAGGCAGTCACAGGAAGCGACAGACCCCAACTGATGCTCAAGCACTGGTCATCATGTATTTAATTACATTCAATGTTTGCCTTTTCAAATAAGATGGTTTACTTCATAAGATTACAAGGATAATGCAAAATGTGTTTCAACAAAACCCTATATAACTATATATATATATATATATATATATATATATATATATATATATATATATATATATATATATATATATATATATATATATACATATATATATATATATATATATATATATATACATATATATATATATATATACATACATACATATATATAAATAGGGTTTTGTTGATGTTTTAACTGACATTGCATTCATCTTTTGTGTTATACTGACACCTAATGGTGTAACCGCAGCATCATGTAAAAGCAAGGGGCAGTTGACTCACTGATTCTGATGTGGAAATTCCCCTGACTTTTATTTCATGATTGAAAATGTCAGATAAGAGCTGCTTTTCCAAGATAAAAATAGTGTTTTGTTTTGCATATTGTATTTACAGAGAGTGTGGGTGTATATACTGCTATTGAAAACCACTTGAAAAAACACTTGTTATTCAGGTGGTCAGAATAACATGAGTTTTCATTTTGATGTGACTCAAAACCATGGTTATAATTATTAAGTATTTATTCCTTTACTTTTTCTTAAGTTAAAGGTTTAGTTCACCTAAAACTGAAAATACTATCATCATTTACTCACCCTTTACCTGTTCGAAACCTGTAGGAGTTTCCTTCTTCTGTTGAACACGAAATGAGATGTTTTGAAGAATGCTGGTAGCTGGCCCCCAATGACTTCCATAGTATTTTTCCCTACAATAGAAGTTAATGGGTACAGCCAACCAGCAAAATATCTACTTTTGTATTCAACAGAAGAAAAGAAAACGTTAAAAGCACATGCAGGAGAATAAATGTTTTTCATTTTTGAGTGAACTATCCCTTTTAAACATTGGCGTGTAAACATGTCTGAAAACATGCCACCTTTTTGTTATTTTACACAAAAAAAGTGTGTTAATTAATATATTTAATCTGAAATTTGGAAGGAAGTAGTTTACGGAACAAAACTAAATTTGTATTTTGCCCAGAAACACAACTATAAATCATAAATTCAGAGAATCTGAGAATTTTCAAGTGGTTTCTTGATTAGTTTCTGTAACTCTGTATATGTAATACACACGCACACACTTGTTTTGGTGGTTTATGAGGACTCTCCATTGGCGTAATATATTTTATACTCTTAAAAAATGTCTCCTTAAGTAAATGAAAAAGCATGTCTCAGGGTCCTGCTGTTTGATTCTTTTATTAAGGATGGGTAACTCTAAATGGCTGTTATCACATCAGTCCACTTTCAGATTTGATGTCTTAAATGCCTTCATTGTTGTTATTATACTTTATTTGATTCTATTTTTGTGTTATTATGCATTGTGAAATTGTGCAGTTGTAAAATCAGATAATCTTCTTCAGTGTTTGCGAAGGTGTGATCACATTTAGCCCGAAAAAGTTAGTCACAGAACAGGCACAACTGGTTTAAACAAGAATGTTTAGACGAAGGTCATCTTGAAGACACGGGTCTGCTTGATTATACACATATGTCCAAAGTGCTGTTTGTTATAAACCTGTGTTGTGTTTCTGAAGCAACAGAGCTCTTCAGGCATATTCATTCCCTGGCTCCTTTAAGATTTCACGTTCTATAATAATAATAATAAAGATGAGTGAAGAAATTTGAAATGTTTCATTATAAAGTGTGTTGAGCATTACACAAATCCGTTTCGTGGTATGAAAGCTGCAGAAAGCTGTTGTAATTGTTTGTCTTCCTTTTGTTCAGCATTGGCCATATGTTATCTTAACAGATGTAATGTAGATCAGAATGTATTTAATATGTATTTATTGTGTCAGAAAGCTTTCAGAAGGTGCCATCGTTTGATGTTTGGATGACATCATGCCTTTCTACATTTGTACTATGTAGCCAATCAAAAATGTACTTTTTATTAGACAGCAGCCATGTAATAATGTGTGTCATATTTTAAATATTTGTGCAAATTCATTTTTATACTTGTTAATTGACAATCAACATGAAACATTCTATGCTTTTGGGTTTTATGTGATGTTTTTTAATGCATTTCAATAAAGAAAGACTGAACGTGTTCATGTCTATTTATTCGCAACTACAAACACTTATTTACGGATCATAGTTATGGGCAAAAAGAAGTATTTTTAATATTTGTAGATTTAGTACTTTATTATTTAGTTGTCATTTTAAATCGCACATCATTGTGTTGAAGTTTTAAACCTTACATTATGGAGAATCTTCTAAGAAAAACAAACAAACAAAACAAAATCCTTTTTTTAGGAAAAAAATATGATTATAGCTTTTAAAATGGACAAAAACTGAACAAAAAGTTATTAAAATAATATATATATTGGGTGTTTTAACCATATCTTCAGTGCTCAGCATAATTGAGTACACCCCATTTTGAAAATGAATATTTGTATCCATTTCTCAGTGAATACAGGCTATGCATTTTGGTGCATTTAAACAAAACAGATTTATTAAACAGATATATTTATTAAAATATTATTGAAGTCACCAAATATGTTGAGAAATTGAAAGATAATACTGTTAAATTCAAACAAAACATTGCAAAAAATAAAAAAAATTACAACCTACAAAATTTCCACTCAATTTTTCCTTTTTTTTTGCTCCTCTTGAATTTTACTCTTTTTAAATTTGTATTTAATATTTTTCTAGAACATATACATTTGGATATACTGGTTTTTGGACCGTTATCATAAGTTATTTTGTTAGATAAACTCCATATTTGGCTTCAGCACTGACTAATCTAATGCACAAATATAAAATTGTATAGCTTGCTATTAAAAATATGAATTTAAATGATAGATTTGTAAGGGGTGTACTCATATATGCTGAGCACTGTATCCATAAGTCTATCTGTATACTATACTTTGGATTTTGTAGGAAACAAAATAAAACAATGCTCAAAATGCAAGATATTTCAATAGACAGATGACAATAATCATTTATTAAAGACTTCAAGAATTATTTTGTGCTGCAGTCATTAAAATCTTAGAGTCATGTCAGTAAATTAGTATACACCTCATGTAATACTTCTGGTTACTGAAAGTTATCTAGGTCTTTTGCAGAATTGGTAATTTAATATGCACATTTTTTTTTCTTATTACTGCTACCGGTTACATAAACTGCTAAGACTAGTATTGACAAATGACTCTCTGTTTTTTTTACTTTCAGGTCAGTGACAAAATGTTTGATTGTTCTAATTTGAATCCGAAAAGCAAGACTGATTAACCCTAGGTCAAACTAGCACATATGGTTCAAGATGGACAACTGCTACATACAGTTGCAAGAATTACTTGGATTTCTTTATAAATTGAACTGAAAATGTGTTCTGATCTTCATTTAAGTCTGTTTAAAACTCATACAACACAAACATCATATGCTTTTATTGAACACAACATGTAAACATTCACAGTGCAGGTGAAAAAAAGTATGTGAACCTTTGGGTGTAATAACTGTTTGACGCTTCTTTTTCAGGAAAACACCGAACCAAAGGTTCCCAGTACTTGCAGATCAGACCTGCATAATAAGCAAGAGGGATTTTGGACCATTCCTCTTTTCAAAACAGTTTCAGTTCAATTGGGTTCAGGTCAGGACTCTGACTGGGCCATTCCATAAGGTGTATTTTTTTCTGTTGAATCCATTCTTACGGTCGCCAAGAGAGCTTAAGGTGTTGCAATTTAAGAAAACACCAACAAATTAAGAAAAGATATTCATCAGTTTGACATCACACATGTTGCATTTTCACACAACACAAACAACTAAAGAAACGTGCTGCATTTTGTCACAACACAAACAACTGAAGAAACGCGTTGCATTTTGTCACAACACTTGCAAATATCCACGTAACACAACAGAAATGGTTCAAGGGGACCCAAAAACATGACGGACCCTCCTGAGATATGAATGTGTTATTATGCCGTGACTCAGTGTTGCTCAGTGAAGTTATTGGTAGTCTTTTATAGACAATTTTTTTGTTTATTTTAAAAAGCTGATTACACAACTCTATTGTCTTTTGTAAATTATTAGCCTAAATAAACTGATAATTAAATGTGAAACGTTTTAATAGTATGCAGCACATTTAACAAATGTAGCGCATTTTCTCCAGTTGTTTGTGTTGAGAGAATTTGCAACACGGGTGCTGTCAAACTGATGAAGATCATTTCTCAATTTGCTTGTGTTTTTTTGTAATCGCATGTGTTTTCTAAAATTGCAGCGCGTTAAGCTCTTTCGTTCACTGTATATTCTGTTGTTTATTGAATGAAAAAAACAAACAAACAAAAAACATTTTGTGACAAAATCCAAGTAATACTAAAGGGTTCATATGCTTTTTTTCTCTTGCAACTTACTTTCTCTTGCATACACTCTCGGAAATAAAGGTACAAAATCTGTGACTGAGGTGGTACATTTTCAAAAAGTTTTGCACCATACAGGTGGATATTAGCACCTTTATGTTATACTTTTGCACCTTTAAGGTTCACTTTTGTACTTTTAAGGTACTCTGAGGTACACATTTGTACCTTTTAGGTATTAACATGTACCTTTATTGCCCATTATAGGAACAAAAATGTATCATTTGAAAAAGTACCGCCCCAGTGACAGATCTTGTATCTTTATTTCTGAGAGTGTACACTACCGGTCAAAAGTTTGGGGTCAGTATGATTTTTAAATGTTTTAAAATAAGCTTCTCCTGCTCACCAAGGCTGTATTTATTTCATCACAAATACAGTACAAACTGTAAAATTGTGAAATGTTATTGTGCTATAAAATAACTGTTCAAAAGTAGATTTAATTTAATCATTTATTCCAGTGATTTTAAAGCTTAATTTTCAGCTTCATTACTCCAGTCTTCAGTCACAGAATTCTTCAGAAATCACTCCAATATTAATTATTATTATTATTATAAGGGCGACACGGTGGCGCAGTAGGTAGTACTGTCGCCTCACAGCAAGAAGGTCACTGGTTCGAGCTTCAGCTGGGTCAGTTGGCATTTTTGTGTGGAGTTCTTTCCGCGTTGGCGTAGGTTTCCTCTGGGTGCTCCGGTTTCCCCAACACAATCTCACGGCAGTTCGTAACTTTTTGATTTAGTGGCTAATTCGTACGATCTAATTAATACAATATAGTACGATTTGCTCATCCCCCAATGACGGTTGGGTTTAGGGGTGGGGTTAGGTGCCACGCCTCCTTTTTAAAATCATACAATTTCGTACGACTGAACTCACACAAATTTGTACGAATTAGCCACTAATCTGACAAAACGTAAAATACTTACGTTTTCTTGTGAGATCAGGCTGGTTTCCCTCACAAGTCCAAAGACATGCGGTACAGGTGAATTGGGTAAACTAAAATTGTCCATAGTTTATGAGTGTGTATGGGTGTTTCCCAGTGATGGGTTGCAGCTGGAAGGGCATCCGCTGCGTAAAACATATGCTGGATAAGTTGACGGTTCATTCCGCTGTGGCAACCCCAGATTAATAAAGGGACTAAGCCGAAAAGAAAATGAATGAATTATTATTATTAATAATTTATTATTATAAATAATAATTATTAATATTATCATTATCATTAATTGTAAAAGTAATAAAAGCAATAATGACTAGAGTAATAATTTCATTTGAAACTACATACCATAAGAAAGCAGTTATTTTAAATTTTATATATATATATATATATATATATATATATATATATATATATATATATATAATACATTTAATAAATGATGAACAGAATAATTTTCTTAAAAAAAAAAGAAGAAAAATTTATTGTATAACTGACCCTAAACTTTTGACCGGTAGTGTAAACATTTCAGGCATGTGGGGTGTCTTATCATTGTTTTCACAGTACAGTTAAACAGCATGATATGAATTGTTTATTTGAATAACGGATAAAGTATGCAAAGAAGAAGCCAGAAATTTGAGCACTACTAATGATGTGGCTTATAGGCTGGTGCTGTGTCGGCATGTTTATCTTGGTCTTGTTCACCTTCTCTGTACCAGAATCATAGACAGTCTGGCCGTAATCTGGCAATGCTTCAGCACTGCGGTGTCTACAGATAATGCTGAGATCATGCAGAGACACAGACACGTTGAGGCATTAGTATATAGATTTAGACTGACTAATCATCATGTGTTTTAGCAAAAATGACATAATTCAGTCCTATAATTCAGTCTTTCTGGAAGCCTAAATAAGGAACTTCTACAAAGATTGCCGAGGACGTCATAAAGGGAGAAAAGGAATAAGGGTTTGTTTTGATACACATTGTGATGAAATATTAAAATTACTGACAGCTATGATTTCCAATCTTAAAAAATAAAATATCTTAATATTTTAAGGTAGAATAAAGGTAAAGGGAAATAAATATGTACATACAATCACCAGGTTTTGCCTTTAGATCTGCCTTAATCCTTCGTGGCAGAGATTCAACAAGGTACTGTAAATATTCCTCAGAGATTTTGGTCTATATTGACATGAAAGTATCACACAGTTTCCATCCATGATGCGAATCTTCCGTTCACCACATCCCAAAGGTGCTCTACTGGGTTAAGCTCTGGGGACTATGGAGGCCATTTGAGTACAGTGAACTCATTGTCATGTTCAAGAAACCATTCTGAGATGATTCGTGCTTTATGATATGATGCGCTATCCTGCTGGAAGTAGCCATCAGAAGATGGGTACACTGTGGCCATAAAGCGATGGACATGGTCAGCAACAATACTCAGGTAGGCTGTGGAATTGACACGATGCTCAATTGGTACTAATGGGCCCAAAGTGTGCCAACAAAATATCCCCCACACCATTGCACCACCACCAGCAGCCTGAACTGTTGATAAGAGGGAGGATGGATCCATGCTTTTTTTATGTTGATGCCAAATTCTGACCCTACCATCCGAATTTTGCAGCAGAAATTGAGACTCATCAGTCCAGGCAATCTTCTGATGGTCAATTTTGGTGAGCCTCTGTGAATTGTAGCCTCAGTAGTGGCACCAAGTGTGGTCTTCTGCTGCTGTAGCCCATCTGCCTCAAGGTTAGACATATTGTGCTTTCAGAGATGCTCTTCTGCACACCTCGGTTGTAACGAGTGGTTATTTTAGTTACTGTTGCCTTTCTATAAGCTCAAACCAGTCTGGCCATTCTTCTCTGACCTCTGGCATCAACAATGCATTTGCGCCCACAGAACTGCCACTCACTGGATATTTTCTCTTTTTTGGACCATTATCTATAAACCCTCGAGATGGTTGTGTGTGAAAATTCCAGTAGATCAGCAGTTTCTGAAATACTCAGACCAACCTGTCAGGCACTAACAACCATGCCATGTTCAAAGTCACTTAAATCACCTTTCTTCCCCATTCTGATGCTCGGTTTGAACTGCAGCAGGTCGTCTTGACCATGTCTACAATCTACATTGTATAAGCACTATACAAAATAAAGGTGAATTGAATGTCTACATGACTTAATGCATTGAGTTGCTGCCATGTGATTGGCTGATTAGAAATTTGCGTTAATGAGCAATTACACAGGTGTACCTAATAAACTGGCGGGTGAGTGTGTGTACATATATTTATTTATATATAGCATTATTAAAAACTATTAACACAAATGCAGTATTAACAATTCACTGTTTCTGTTTATTTAGGCTACATTTCAAATTATAAGATCTTAACCTCTGCCCGAACAACTAAACACACCCACACACTCAGAGGAAAGATTGCGTTTCCAACAGGTGCAGCACACTCGCCTGTTTGAAACACGTTTCACAATGATTTCCCAGACACAAGGAATTTATAAGAAATTGTCGGGTGCATACGGCGAGGAAAGAATCTCTTATGTTTCAACATCAAAAGTTGTCAGAGCAGGTAAATAAAATTAAAAATAAAAGTTAAACACACATGAATCACAAAATTACAGTCAAATTTTTTTTTTTCATTTTACAGTGTAGACTTACTGGTGGTGAAATGAACTGGTTCACTGTGATCACTATATAGGTTATCTTCAGATCATTCTCGTTTTTTGCTGTCAGAATGTATTCAGTTTGTGGCTGAAGATTACAGCACAGCTCTCTTCTGAATAGCAATCGATAGGGGCTATTGGCCTAATTCAGTCTTTCACGAGTCGTTTGAGGTTAATCTATAGCAACTTTTAAGATGCTTTTACAAATTTGTGCTTCTTTTTCCCCAATTAATTAGCTCACTGCTGTATATTACGATTGCTTTGATTATTGATTTTATGATTTTAAGCCAGGTTTTAATTGGATTTTCACACTCTATAGTATTTTCGATCATGTAGAAGACCCCGAGTTTTGGTTCATTCACAGCCAGATTGATATTTCCTGTTGAGCTCATTTTTTGACCCAGATATGTGTACTCATGGGTGTGTTGGAAGACCTGGTTTCCTGTTCAGTAGGTGTATTTATTTTCTTTACAGCTGGATCTGCTTTGTAAATCCATTATTTTAGTGTTTGTTAGAGTGATTTTAAGAGCCCACACTCAAAAACAGGGGGGGGGGGGGGGGTTGCGTGGGCCCTTGATAATGTTTCTGGGGGCCCCCTAAATGTATGGGCCCTTAGAAGCCCCTCCCCTCCCCCCGCGTCGCCCCTGAATGAGAGCATTTGTTTTTTTTAAAAGCAGCATTTTGAACCAGCAGTTTTCATGTCATATGACCAACTGCTTGTGTACTCTTTAGTTTTTATGTATTTCTAATGTGAGTTTGATCACCATCTTGCCTGACATTTATAGTCATACTGTAAGCCCCAGCAGTTTATCGTACCAGCTCATCAGATCATATCAGTTTATCAGTTGATCTTGAAAATAAAAGAACTAGCAATAGCACAGCCTGACATTAAATGAACTGTATCTATTACAGTTTACTACAAAGTTCAACTTTACTTTGATTTTATAGTGAAATAAAGAATTTGAAATAAATATTTAAGTCGAAATCTGGGCAGAACACATATTTTGAATAATTTGAAATTACATTTTTCAGTTTCAGCCATCTCAAAACCATAATTTGAGGAAAATTTATCAATTTGGCTGTAACAAATTACAGTATTTTGTTATACTGGTCCAAAGCAAAAATATTATTTGATGTAAGGGTAAAAAATATATTTTTAAATAAATATCTGCGTTGTACCAAAGTAAAAAAGGGTCTCTTTAGTAAACAATATACAAGAAAACACTCTATAGTAAACAAAAATATTTTTAATTAAGAACTAGTACATCTACTTTGTTTAAAAAGTACACTGTAAAACCCAAAAAGTTAAGATAACTTAAATCATTTGAGGAAAACTAATCCTAATGAGTACTGTGAACTCAATCCATTTGAGTAAATGAAGTAATTTGAGCACAGTAAAACCCAATAAATGAAGAGAACTCAAACCAACTGAGTACAGTAAAACACAATTAGTTAAGGCAACTCAATCCGTTTGAGGGAACCGATTGCTACAATTTGAGTTAAAAAATGAATCCTTTTTAGTACAGTTTAGTACTGTGAACTTACTCCATTTAAGTTAAAGTAATGATGAGGTATTTAATTAACTCATTACCTTTAACACTGAGTCAAAACTCTTTTCAAATGAGTAGAATTCACTTTCAGTAAATTTTGAGTTAACCACACTCATTTCATTTGATAGTTGACTGTTGGGTTTTACAGTGTGGTAACTTTGTTACTTTGATTAAATACTACACATTTTAGCCTTAACAAATTACTTTTTAAAGTTGGTTCAAAATATAATTTTTTAGCGTATGATGATGAGCAGCTGCTGTCAGTTTAAACTGTAAGCTTCTTGAGTTTTAGTCAGAAGAACTAAACCATCTGCTAAATCATCATTGCATTTTTAGCTAATTCGTTTATATAGCTGAATGTTAAATAAAGTGAGCCCAAAATACTGTATAACCTTGTCTAACTTATCGTTGTTGAGAGAAACAATGTCTCTCTCTCTTTCTCTCTCTGTCTCAATGCTCAATGTAGACTGTTAGTTCAATTCAGAGATAAGATCGATGTTTACCATAACCCAGTGCCTGACAGAACACACTGAGGAGAAAATGTGACTCAGAAGAACTAATAGATTAAAACAGACATGCCAGAGGGATATACATTCTGCCCCAATTCAAATCTGCGTCAGTGGAATTAGGCAACACTAAAATTGTGATTTCACTTCTCTATAGGGTACAAATGGCACTCCCTTTGGGGCTAAAAGCTATATTTTTTGTTCCTCTTCTTCCACTGCGGTTTGATGGCGGTTGAGCAAAGATTTGAGATTTCCACACGTCTCCCACTGTAAATGTTTTCACTCTAGTGTGAACAGATTTTTATTTAGTTAATTATTTAGTTGTGATTACAAGTCAAATAACTACTTTTTGTGATATTTAGCACTTCTTATGGTTCTATTAAGTACCTCTTATGGTTCCCCTTCAGTGGGAACTCCGATTTCTGGAGTTGTGACATTCTGAAGTGTAAGAAAATGGTCCAATAAATGCCAATGAGTAGGCAGAGTCCGCCTAGACTCTCATTTAAGGCGTGCAGGTTATCTGAGTCTCTTGTGACCAGAGTCTACACAGCTGCAGGCCAGGCCGGTTCTACCTTGCACACTATGGCCACCTATCAGTGCTACGAAATGCGGAAATTGGCTGAGCTGAACGTGCGTGGTTCTTCCCCGGGCTTAATGCATAAGCTCCGCATGATGACCGACTACGCTCTCATGACCACCAAGTCAGCAGTGCCACCTCTGGCTGAACCGGGCTGATATGCGCAATGTTGACAAAGCTTGCTTTCTTAACTCGCCAAGGCCGGCCTATTCTGCTACACTGTCAGGTACTTCACCCAGGAGTTCTCATCGGTGAAAGAGCAATCGAAGGTGATGGGAGAAGTCATCCATTTGTGGGCTTGGAAAACTTCTCTCCCTACTGACCCATCCACCTCAGCTGCTCCTCACAGAGGGCGTTCACCCGTGGCCACAAGACCTGCTCCACCTCCGCAGCCCGCGCTACCGGCAGAGTGGCATAATTAAGCACCCCACAGGATGGAGATGCCACCGTCTCAGTGTGCTGTTAAATCTGGTAAGTCTGGATCGTGAAGAGGGGACCTGCTCTTTCCTCGGTGGAGGGCTGAGGATCAAAGTCGAGAACATCACTGAGTTTAACAAAACCATCGTTGGCCTCTGGAGCCGGCGGTAACGTCGGGACACTCTGCTTCCTGGGGTGAGCACTACCCTCCTGAGCTGCCCCTCCGATGGCACATCAGTGATTGCTCTGGTAATGCCATTAGGAGGCGCTCTGCCAGCCTGGTTATCGCTGCCCAGCTCATTGTGGTGGCTCATAGAGCCTCCCAAGTTTACGAGCGTGTATTTCACAAAGGTCAGCCCCGTGTTCACCCCTGTCTTGCTAGAGGAGATTGCTGTCCCTCCAACCGAGATGAGGAGTGGGTTTTACAGCCTGTACTTAATCATGCCCAAAAAGAGTAGTAGCTTAAGACCAATCCTAGATCTGCGCAAACTGAACAGCTATTTACAAAAGATGCCATTCAGGAGGTTTACGCAGAAGTGCATACACCAATGCCTCCATCCTCTGGATTGGTTTGCAGCTATAGACCTGAAGGATGCGTATTTTCATGTCTCCATCTTTCCACGCTCATGCCCTTTTCTCCAGTTTGCATTTGAATGTCGAGCATGGCAGTACAAAGTCCTCCCCTTCGGGCTCTCCCTGTCACCTCGTGGAGGGTGCCCTAGTGCCTCTTCGGCTTGTGGACATAAGCATACTCAATTATCTCAATGATTGGCTTATTCTAGCTTCATCCCAGGATCAATTGATTATGCACAAGGACAGGGTGCTCCAGCACCTCGACCAGTTGGGGATTCGGGTCAACCGAGAGAAGAACAAGTTCTTCCCTGTGCAGAGCATCTCCTCTCTCGGGATGGAGCTGGACTCAATCACTTTGACGGCACACCTTACAGAAGATTGTGCCAGGCTGGTGCTGTCCTGTCTGAGTATCCTTGACAGAAACATAGTGGTCCCACTGAAAATTTTGCTCCAGGGGCATATGACATCCACAGCCACTATCACGTCGCTCGAATTGCTGCACATGAGACCACTTCATCGCTGGCTTATGATCGGGTCTCCAGACGGGCATGGGGTGACCATCACTTCGCTGCGGGTTCATGGATCGGACACTGGTTGCTTTGGCATACCTATTGCCTAGAGCTGTTGGCAGTGTTTCTTGCTCTTCGCCGATTTTTACCGGTTCTGAAATCGAAACACGTGCTAGTCAGGACAAACAGCATGGCAACGGTGGCATATATCAACCGTATGAGGGGTATACACTCCCGTCGCATGTCTCAGTTCGCTTGCTGTCTGGTTCTCTGGAGTCACACACGTGATTGAAATCGCTGCGTGCCATTCACATACTGGGTGAGCTCAACCATGCAGCTGATGTGCTCTCATGACAACTAGCATTCTGACAAGAATGGAGACTCCATCCTGGCGCGGTTCAGCTGATATGGGAGTGCTTCAGGGAAGCTCAGGTCGACCTGTTTGCTTCTCCCGAGAATGCCCATTGCCAATTGTTTTATTTCCTGACCGAGGCTTCACTCGGCACAGATGCGCTGGCTCATGCTAATATGTGTTTCCCCCATTGAGCCTACTCACACAGACACTTGTCAAGGTCAGAAAGATGAGGAGCAGGTCTTGTTAGTTGCGCCTTTCTGCCTCAACCAGACCCGGGTTTCCAAACTCACACTCCACGCAACGGTCCTTCCCTGGCATATTCCCCTGAGAGAGGATGTCCACCCTCTGGCGCCCGCACCCAGATCTCTGGAACCTCCATCGACTTACCGGCATCGGTGATTAACACCATCACTCAGGCTAGAACACCATCTAAGGGGTATGCCTACCCCTTGAAGTAGAGTCTATTCACTGAGTGGTGTGCTTTAATTTAAAGGATTATCTTTGAACAGAATATATATATTTTTAATAAATCAAAATCAACAAAGGCGTTACGGTGGCACAGTGGGTAGCACAATCGCCTCACAGCAGGAAGGTTGCTGGTTCAAGCCTCGGCTGGGTCAGTTGGCATTTCTGTATGGAGTTTGCATGTTCTCCCTGTGTTCGTGTGGGTTTCCTCCTGGTGCTCTGGTTTCCCCCACAAGTCCAAAGACATGTGGTACAGGTGAATTGGAGAAGCTAAACTGTCCGTAGTGTATGAGTGTAAATGAGAGTGTATGGGTGTTTCCCAGTGATGGGTTACAGCTGGAAGGGCATTCACTGCGTAAAACATGTGCTGGATAAGATGGCGGTTCATTCCGCTGTGACGACCCCTGATTAAAAAAGGGACTAAGCCGAAAAGAAAATGAACGAATGAAAATCAACAAAATAATTCACAATCAAGCCGTTAGGTGCAGAACAAATGTGTGCAAAAATGCAGGCAACTTTTTCAAAACGTGAATCAAAAATAGTTCAACATAACACTGAGTTATCAATAAATGAAATACAAATAAAAAAACTTAATTTACAAAAATATAGTCAGATAAAAAAAAAAAAACTACAGATAATGCTAAACTGGCAGTCTTTTTAGCTAAACGTACTAAACTTTTGCGAATCGCGTATCCCGAATGGTGTTCACCGATGTCATATCAATGAATTCATAAACAATAAATTCTGCAATTTTGTCCTTATTTTCTCTTTCCCTTTATTCAGACACAGGTGGCCTCGAAGATAGCTTTATCTGAAGTGTCATCAGTCATTTCGAAAGTGGATCTAGTGAGAGGAATGCTATGCTGTTTGTTAAATTATAGTGCTAATTACATAAACGAAAATAAAATGTTTGCTGCAGAATGACAAACGTGACAGGAGTGAAAGCATGACAGGTCGTCTGCGACAGTAAAACCAGTTTTTGAGTAGAAGGACTAGATAGCAGTGCTCAAAAGACTATACTGTACAAAAATGTATGATTAATTAGTCCTGACAGCATATGTTTTTAGGTCTTGGTAACTTATTCAACTAAGTTAATGGTGTTCTAACTTAATTTTATTAGTTAAAGAGGCTGTTTAACATAATATAAGTTCAACGGACTCATAAAGTTAATTTGATTCAGCTTAAAAATGTAAGGCAACCAGGATTTTTTTTAACAGTGTACATAGAGTTTTTGTTGCTTTGCTTTTGCTTGACAGGAAATATTTACTGAGAATTGAACATGTTTGTTTGTTTACAGTCATGTTTCATATCAAGGCAGTTTTTGGTTGATAGATACTTTTTGCGCTTATATATTATTATATTGAATTATTAGCTAGAACTCAGGGTTTTAAAACCATGCTCTGAAAGGAGTACTACAATAGGAGGTGCACGGAAATGCTTGTAAAAATGTTTCTGATAAATTATCAAGCATTTTATCAATAATCATATTAACGAATAAAAAATGATTTCATTTAGTTATTACAAAATAATGGAAAATATGAAAATGTAATTTTATGAAACGATTAAACAAGTAAATAAGTGAATAAAACCAGCGCTGCAATAGTAGACTAAAAAAAGGTCAAACTCGATATTGACATGCTGATATTTATGATAATGAACATGGATGATATTGTTATTACATTTTTATTGTGTTAAGACAAGTTAATTAAACTGTAGTCATGTAGCATTCATTATTTCTGTACTATTTGTAGCTATTTCTCACTTTTGATGTTAGTTAATGCTGTTCATCTACAAGCAATTACTAATTAAGACTTATAACCTATTCTAATGTTTTTGTAAAATAATTCATTTACACTGAACATTTACATAATGCAAAATATGTATTTTAAAAGTGTTCATATTGTTTTTATAAATGTTAAAGTAACCCTTTCGAAGCTTTCAATATTGTGAAAATACTGTAAATCTTGCCTACAGTAATCAGGAAGGAATTTTGAAGTCAACAAAGGTGCAACTTTGCTTGGGATTACTTCCGTAATGCAGCACTTTTGTCTCGACATGCACTTATGTGAGGTATTTTTCATTCCATGTGATAAGTATTCAGCTTCCTGGTTCATAACTAGCACGCAAGTCCTGTAGAAACCTGTTCCAGATTTCTCAATGAAAGACTCACTCATACTCTTTCATCACTCTGTTGTTTTATTCTAGAAAAATAAGAGGACATTACAGCTCTTTTTTTTTTTAGAGTGCTTCAGTTTGTTTGCTATACAGGCCAAAAAACATATCTGAAATAATTCTCACTGCATATTTTGAGTCTCATAAAAACAACCAATATGGTAACTTGAGCCTTTGAATCAAAACAAACACGTGTACTCTACATCGAAATGTATGAGAGACACAGTATTAGGTATTATTAGCATAATATCTGACTTCATGTCTTCTGAATTACTTGATCAAATTCAAAACAAGTTGTAAGCATTTAAAACGCTCATAATTCGATTAAGGTTACTTTTCTTATCAGTTACACTGTAAAAAACGTTTAGTTGGCTTTACTTAAATAAAATGAGTAAACCTTTTATCTTAAAAGTATTAGGTAAATGAACTATATGCATAATTATACAAATTGTGAACTTAATAGATTTAAGTTACAATGGGTTTACTCATTTTTAAAGTAAAGTATCTTATTGCTTCTTACAATGTACCTGATTGTAAATAAAAGGGTAAACAAAAGTATATATAACAAGAGAAATATGTGTAACACAGTCAGAAAAGAAAAGAAACAGCATTTTTTATAAAAACATTCCTCTACATGTCATCTCCATGTCATGATTTCCATTTCCCTGTAACCTGTAATCAGTACTAGAAATCAATTTGAAGTAATTTACCCATCATCACTCGATTTAGACTATAACTTCTTTGTAGAAAAATATATTTTTATATACAAAACTAGTTCCTTTCACAAGGAGTGAGAGACAGCAAATGAAGGCCTTGGAAATACCATTCAATCATCGGGAAATGGCAAATATTATACTACAAATATACAACTGGCAAGAATAATTATACCTACACTACCGATCATACGTTTGGGGTCAGTATGATTTTTAAATGTTTTAAAGTAAGCTTCTCCTGCTCACCAAGGCTGCATTTATTTCATCACAAATACAGTACAAACTGTAAAATTGTGAAATGTTATTGCACTATAATATATAAATTAAAATATGTTCAAAAGTAGATTATAATTTAATTTAAACATTTATTACAGTGATTTTAACAATGAATTTTCAGCTTCGTTACTCCAGTCTTCAGAGTCATATGATCCTTTAGAAATCATGCTAATAGTAATCATCATTATTATTATTAATAATAATAATTTCATTGTAATAATAATTTCATTTGAAACTACATACAATAAAAAAACTGTTATTTAATAAAAAATTTTAAAAAATGTTTACATTTAATAAATGCCACCTTGATGAACAGAATAATTTTCTTTAAAAAAAATGACCCTAAACTTTTGACCGGTAGTGTATATGCATCTGCTGGGGTATTTATCTCTTGATCTCAGTATATATACAGTTATATATACAGTTAAAGGCAAAATTATTAGCCCTCCTGTGTCTTTTTAAAATAATTCTACTGGAGAAAGTCTTATTGCTTTTGGTTTGGCTGGAATAAAGCAGTTTTTACATTTAAAAAAAGTGTAAGGTCAATATTAGCGAACACTTTATTTTGATGGTCCATTTGAGTATTAGTAGACTGTCTGCTTAATATCTGTTGATACTGCTCCTTCAACAGACATTTAACTGACTATAAGAAACTTTGCAAGTACATGTCAATTTACACTAACCCTAACCCCAATTTAACAGTCTACTTATAATCTAATGAGAATTAGTTGGCATGTAGATGCAATGTAACAAATTCAACAAACGGACCATCAAAATAAAGTGTGACCCAATATTATTAGCCCTCTTTGGAATTTTTTCGACAGAACAAACCACTGTTTTCCAATAACTTGCCTAATTAGCCTATATTTCCAAATATTTAAGCCTTTAAAGTGCACTTTAATCTGAATACTAGTATCTTGCAAAATAACTAGTCAAATATTATATAGTCTTCATTGCAAAGACAAAGAAATTGCTTATTAAAACTATTATGTTTACAAATATGTTGAAAAAAAAATTATTTTCCTTCAACAGAAATTTAAAAAGTTCAAAAGTCTTGTTATAACCCTTTCCCTTGCTATAACCCTTGTTATAACCCAGAGAAAGTATAATTTACTTTCACCGACTATTTCAATAAGTGCTCTATAAAGGGTTAAGTTGCTGAAATACTGAAACCTTGTAAACTAAGATATAGTCATAGAACAAAACATCTTTGGTGCTAATGGTACTTTCAAAGGAGTGCGCAACCATAAGGATCAAACATTTTAAACAAACTGTTAAACTTATCTTTTGTTTTTACAGCATATTTAAACAGAATAAAAAAACATTGGCCTTGTTGTAATGGGTTTAAAATTTGCATTAGCAAATGTAAATATGCAAAGAAAAAAAAACCCATGTCTAGAATTACATGTCCTCTAGGTAACCCAGCGGGTACCTTGATGTCAAAACAACATCAAAAAGCACATCAAAAAACATGTCAAAAATTCTAATCAATTTGAAATCAACAGAGTCAAAATTACATTAAACTGACATTCAGCTTTTCGACCTCAAAGTAGTCAAACCATTTGAGGAAACCGATTGCAACAAACCATTTAAGTTCAAAACTAATCCTAATGAGTACTGTGAACTTACTCCATTTAAGATAAAGTAATGAGGTATTTAATTAACTCATTACCTTCAACACTGATTTCAAAACTCTTTTCAAATGAGTAGAATTAACTTCAACCCAGGCTCATTCTGAAAACGTACCTCCACGGACGTTTCTAGAGACCACGAAATACGTCCCGGTGGTATGTTTTTCTGCAGTTTTTGCGAATCCGCCAGAGTTCGCTGTGTACGCTTTTTGAGATCTCAAATTTCCCTCGCGAGTGCCATTCGCGCCTGCTGTTCTCATGTAAACCCACCAGAGGCCGCTGTCGACTCACTTTTTGACAGACTTTCTGACTGACTGAGCGAACGATCGGCTGACCCACCCTCCCCCTTCCCTAAACCCAACCAATTTTATCGATTGACCCGCCCACCCCTTCCCTAAACCCAACCAACTCGTTTCAAAAGCAATCCAAAAAAAGAAAAGCCCTCGTTTTTAGATTTGACCACATTCTCAACCCTGCTATTCACTTGTATGCTTTATATTTTGGATTCTGTTTTTGTCTTACCTGCTTTATGGAACCTCTCTTCACCAGACTCAAACCCCTGTCTTTGTGGTCAACTCCTCTCTGCATCATACGTGGCGCACTAACTGGACAAACTGGTTGCAATCGGAATGCCGTCCATACGGAGGTAAGCGGTCAGCTGGTAAGCGCGAAAAGGAACGGCTTCACACCGCCCGGTAGCATTCGTTTAAAAAAATGAAATGCAGCCATACGTACCTCCGCCTACGTAATTCGCTGCCTTCAGAAATGTCCGCAGGGCTACTTTTTTACAATGAGCCTGTGTTGATTAACTTTCAGACAGTTTTGAGTTAACTACACTCATTTCATTTGATAAAGTTGACTGCTGGGTTTTACAGTGTATGTAAATTTGCAATTGAAGCTTTCAGATTAATACAATTCTTATTTCTTACAGTACAATACTTTTTGTGTCATTATTTTGGTGGTCAAAAGGTCATCGATGCGTGGATGTTAAATAGATGTAAAAGGTTTTGACATCTAATCGATTTGCATTTTCGACGTCATGCTAAATGTTGTTTTGACATCACAGAGTTTTCAGGGAAGTCTGTCCAAATCATCAGAGTTAAAAGAGTAAAACCTAATCTTAAAGTCTTAACTCTAAACAAATAGTGAGCATTTGCATAGTTCCAGTAACTGGTCAAACTTCCAAATGAATGATTCATTGTGCTGGCTCCCCCGGTGGCCTGAGACGCTTACATAAACGTCATCCACAAAGAGGATCTGTGGTTTGGAAATTGAAGGATGATTCATTGCGACTCCAAAGGTTATATGCAAAGAGAATGAAATGTTTTACTTATGTGCAACACAGTTAGACAGCGTGATATGAAAAGTCTATTTCAACAGCCGGTGGGATATTCAAAAAGGCCCAAGCAGTGTCCTGTAACGGGACTGTTTGGCCGGCAACATGGGGGAATTTCAGAGCTCCACATTCATTAAGTGTTCGCTCAGTGCTGATGCTCGTGCTCCATTGTTCCCCTGTGTTTTTTGATACGTCTTGAAAAGCTTTATAGGGATCATCCCTTGCGATTGTGTGATCATGATGAAACAGAGGAGGATACAGTGGATTGGCACTGGTGATTAGATTTTGCCTGATCACCTTGTCGTCTGCATCAACATCAGAAGAAAGTTTCACACAACCATCTACAACATCTCTCTTTTCCGCAACAGCACTGAAAGCCTGATATCCTTCATCCGGAGAGTGATCAGCAGGAAAGTTCTGCGGGCTCTTAAGAATATCAATGGAGTTTTCCAGCTTAAATACGGAGTCTGAGACTTTCCTATCATCAGAATGATCACAGTTCAGATTCAAAAATGAAGAATCATCAGTGGATCCTTCCAAATATGACTTGTTGCTGAAAACCGATGAACCCGAGCAGTTGCCCGAATCTCTGTTAGCACAATTCCTTTCCTTTGAAGAAGACTCAACACTGTTGTATGGCATCTCAGTGAATTGACTGGGTGGTGTGTTCAATGTCAACCGTAAGAAATCTTTAGCCATTGCGAGTTCAATTTGTGATCGGAGATCTTGCATCGGATTGCTACCAGAATCACAGATGGCCTGGCCATAATCCCCTGGTGATGATTCAAGACTGTGAGAACTTCTCTCATTGTTTGGGTTCACATGTAATTGTGAGATCCTGTAGAAAGACAGATATGTTGAGGTGTAATTGAGAAGACATAGAATGTCACTAAGCATGATTACAGTGTATAAATAAAATAACATACAATTTCTTTTCCTCCTCGAGGTCTAGATTTAGAACCTCAACGTGAATTGGGGAGACTGCATTGAAGAAAGTAGGCAAAACATGACCCTATGAAACATGAAGGAAACACGAGGAGTTATTATGACTCACATTATAATAAACTATGACATTAAATATGGTGGCTTGAAAAGGCCAACATACTGTTATACTACATTAACTTATTCTTCTTCCGTCTTCTTCTGAAGGCGGTCACATACCAGAAGCGCCGCGTAGCGTCATACATTTCAGAATTCTAAACATAGGTTTCTATCAGGGTACACACACCGGCGCCACAAGTGGGCGGCGCCCAGCCACGACTCAGGATGCTGTTCATATTCCTGCCGCGCCACAATGCGCCATCTGATTAGTTTCATGTTAAATATCATGCGAATGTGCGCATCTGGTGTGTAATACTTTTAACTGTCATGTGCGCGCCCATGTTGCGGCGCTTCTGGTGTGCGACCTGCTTTAGACTATTTTAAGAACTCATCTCCTCTTAGACCGTTCATACTACAACCACCAAACTTACTCCAAACCTCCAACCTATACTGAATTAAGTTGCTATAATCTTTTCCAACTGATCCAACTTATGGTTTTTTGAAAACTGTCCTGGAAAATTCGGAAAAGTCCCATTGACTTAACATTGGACCAAACTTTGTGACCTCATAACTTTGCACCACACTGTCATACAGACTTAAGCTTACTCTCATTTACCACAGACTACCAATCTGCCAATCACTGATGACCTTTCAATTTACTAGCCACATCCTAGCAACCACTTTCGGCACCCTAGCAAATGTCCCATAGAGTTATTATAAAAAACTGCCATTGACCATACCAATCCCTTCTAGAAACATACTAACACACATACTAATCATACTAGCAACATGCCAATTCATACTAAATTCATGCTAACAACATACTAATTTGTGCTAGGTTCATTTTTGTTAGCAACTGCTTAGCAACTAGAAAGTGAAGAAAGTGAAAGTGAACAGCGGACGGGGGAGGAGGGCGGTTGAGAAGGAGGATCTGTAAAATTAGGTGCCGGATCAGATTTCAGATGTTCCGGCACAAATTAAGCCCTAGTTATAACTGTTTCAAACTTCTTAAAAACTACTTCAATGATTTAAACTTTGAGATTACTTTAAACTTTCAGACTCAGCTTTCTCAAGATGCCATAGAGTTTGTCTACAAGCTTTACTTTTCTAGTTGATCATTGTTTTCACCTTATTTCCAAAATTGTCTATAATTGTCGGCTTGGCGATCTTGTCCCACCAATTTGACTTCATCCTGTAATAAAGAAATAAAGTGCGTCAGGACTTGTTAAGGTTGCGTAAAAGGAATAGTAATAAGGCTAAATGAAGAGTGATGGTGAGACAAGTCTTACCTCAAAACACAGATGAAGATCATACAAATGATGATGAGTAAACCAATACACAATTGTGGAACCACCAGTTTGACTATTTCAGTTGGTAATGGTGCTGTGGAACACATACAGATTGATAAGCATTAATAGACTATCACCACACAGTCAGTTGCTGCAGTCTAACATGTCCGAAAATTCTTTGTGTCATTCATCTGACATTCCAGTTGTTATTAAAAACATATTTATTGGTTAAGAAAATGAATATTTGGTACAGGAACTCCACTGCTGTTTCCACGATCGGAAAGTTTCAGTAATATAAACCCCATTCATTTTCTTAACCAATAAATATGTTTTTAATAATAACTGTTTAAACCTTTGAAGACAGACAGCTTTAAGCTTATGTGCTTATATCCATCTGTTTGCATGAATTAAACTTAATTATAAAAAAACAACCATGTTCAATGCAGAAAAACTACATTACCCATGATCCTGTGAAGATAATTCAACCAATAAGAGAGTTGCAGTGAACATAGTATGGCAAACAAGACCTTCAGCCTCACCCACTGCCATGTAGCACCACTACATACTTTATTACACTACATGCACATTTACATTTCATACAAGCTATATCTGAAGTAGACTATTAACAGCTGAGCAATTTCTGAATTATTTATTTAATTGCATCATATATATTATTGTAATGTCTAATGATGATAAAACAAAGGATATTGCTCACAAATTTGGATTATAGGGCTGCATGACATAAACTGAATCACTGAATCAACAGTTCAGTCCTTTATTACTGTGCTACATCTGGGAATAACCCCATAATTAGCTTGGGCTTCAAAGCAATGCAAAAACCAAACTCCTATATCTACATATAGCTATACAATATACAAAAAGAGAGAGAACAACTTGAAGCAAGATTATCTACATTTCCTCAATCCATTTAGTAATAGTTTAAAATGTCTGCTGAGAAACTCAATGCCTTCTTTTAACAAATATGGAGAATTGCTCTCTTCAAAACGCCCTTTATGATTTATCATTACACAATCTCTGTTGCCATCAAATGGTGGAACAATGTAGCTTGAACTGTCAATCACTACAACACTCACCATTTTGCAAGACAAGTATTTTATTTAATAATACTGTAATTCATATAAAATGACCTTACTGAACAATAACATTTAACACAATAACAATTCTATGCAATCAGTCAAAAGAAACAATGGCTGGCGTTTTCATATAGTAGTAGCCTAAGCATATTAAAGCCTAATGCATACAAAGTTCTAAAACAGTAATACTACAGTCAAATCTGTTTGCTCTGGAACAAATAACAGATGACCATGACAAAAATATTGCAATTAGATATAACCAAAACAAATGACATTTCACATTTAACCCTTATAGAGACATACAAACTGATTCCAGAATAAGTGTCCATCAGATGGATGCGTTCTGCAAGGAACACCTGCTGTTGCGCTTAAAATCCTATTTCAAAAAACACTGAACATTTTAAATGAGTGAAAAAATATAATAAATAAATAATATAATATATATTATATATATATATAGATATATATATATATATTATATATATCTATATATTATATATATATATATATATATATATATATATATATATATATACACCACAGTGCTTAACATAATTGAGTGCACCCTATTTTGAGATGAATCTGTGAACATGGGTCATATATTTAGGTGCATTTCAACAAAACATATTTAGTAAACAGATATATTTAATGAAATCATATTTAGGCCCCAAAAATCTTCAGAAATGTGAAAAAAATACATTTAAATTCATGTGAAGTAATGGGAAAGAAAATTACAAACTACACAATTTCAACAAACTTTTAAACATTTTTGTTTCCCTTTGCATTTGGCTCTTTTAAAAATATCATTCAATATTTTTCCCTAACATATAATGTGGGTGGTACTCATTTTGGACCGTTATCGTTAGTTATTTTGTTAGATAAGCTGCAGATCTGGCTTCAGCACTGACTAATCTAATGTATATGCACAAATATAATATTGTATAGTTTCCAATAGAAAATATTAATCTAAATGAGAGATTTGTGAGGGGTGAACTTATATATGCTGTATATACAGAGCGGGCCATTTATATGGCTACACCTTAATGAAGTGTGAATGGTTGGTGATATTAACGTCCTGTCTGTGGCACATTAGTATATATGAGGGGGCTTGTTAATAACCCATGAAAGAATAAGGTTACGTTAAAAACCAAGCACACCATTGTTTTTTCTTGTGAAATTCCCAATAAGTTTATTAAGGTGTCTCCATATAAATGGCCCACTCTGTAAATATATATATGTATATATATATTTGAAAAGAAAAATTATAAGGGAAAATTTTTCTGAAACCAGTGCCTCAGACCACTCGTGCAAGTCAATGAAAATGGCATTAATAATTATTTCACTGTAATACTGTAATAGCACTGCGCAGTAGACTCCTGGTCCATTTTTTTATTTCTATATTTTATTTACAATATTTGTTACATACTTTTAAAAGTTTAAGATAAATAGATTTACTGTACTTACCAGTGGTGAAATGAACTGCTTCACTCTGATCACTATATATCTTCTGATCATTGTAGTCTGAGCTCATTTTGCTGGTCAGAATGTATTCAGTTTTGGCTGGAGATTAGTGCCCACGATGTCATGGAATCCAACAGTGTTTGCCACCTTTCTGGAAATCTGTATAGACAATGTTTGTTTTTATTTTATTTATGAAAAATCTACATAAAGTTTAAGTCAGAATTATTCACCCCCTTTGAATATTTTTTCTTTTTAAATATTTCCCAAATTATGTTTAACAGAAAAGGGAAATTTTCACAGTATGTCTGATAATATTTTTTCTGCTGGATACAATAACTTGCCTAATTACCCTAACATGCCTAGTTAATCTAATTAACCTATTTAAGCCCTTAAATGTCACTTAAGCTGTATAGAAGTGTCATAAAAATATCTAATCAAATATTATTTACTGTCATCATGGCAAAGAGAAAATAAATCAGTTATTAGAGATGAGTTATTAAAACTATCATGTTTAGAATGTGTGAAAAAATCTTCTCTGTTAAACAGAAAATTGGGAAAAACATAACTGAGGAGGGCTAATAATATCTGGACTTCAACTGTAAGTACAAAAACATTTTATATCATCTATATGCCATCTTCCTTACTGTTTCATTTTCTCCTATGATCCCATAGGTCAGAGTTATAAACAAAAAATTTGTAAAGACATCCTTTTGCTTATAGCTATCATTCCAGGTAACATGAAAGTTTCCATTTTCTATCTTCTCCACAGTAACACTGGAGGTTTTGGTTGACTGCAGAAAAAAGAAAACTCATTTTAAACATGTCTGTCAATGCTAAAAAATTCCTTCTATTTCTATAAAAGGCTAAACAAGCATTTATACTCACTATAATCTATAGTCTTGAAATCCTTTCGTAATAAAACCTTTGTTCCTTCCAGAAGTGTAGCTGAGAAGATCTCTTCTGTAATAAAGCCTTGCACTTCAATTTTGCATTCACAAATGGCATTGTGATGACTTCTCTCAAAGATGCAAGAATACCTATTTATTCTGGAGGAAACGTTCAGCATGTAAATTTATTACGAATAAACAGCACGGTTAAAAAATAGTTAAGGAGGAATAACAGGCAAGTACAAACACTCACTCATATGCTAGTTTTTTGTGTGGCGTTCAGCTTGTATCCAGAGCAACTTCTGAGACTTTCAGGAGAGAACCTGCATGTCATTTCTTCCTCATAGTCATTAAAACAATTCAAGTCTTTAATGGGATCTGAAGAACATACAGAGATGGGAAATACAAGATAGGAAAGGTTAAAAACATGCAACATTTGAAATTCCCTGATAGCACACATGTACATCACAGAGACGTCTATGTGATGTTTGTGTTTACATGTGGAAGACATTTATTACAGTGCTTGCTCATCAGCAAAATAGGGCTGCACAATATTGGAAAAATTAAACATCGTGTTTTTTTTTAAATATGCGATATTTATTGCAATACGAATACGATTTCACCAGATGAGTTGAAAAACTGTAAAGAATTTATAATTTTAGATTGATTGGGATGATTCTGTAGGGAAGTGCAAGAATATAACTGGTCCGTGATCTCCAGCGATCCGTTCTTGACAGATCGCTGGTGAGCTACAGCTGTGTTAAGGAACTACAATCCTGTCATGCACCACACCACACACACCTGTTTCCGGAACTCTGATGATTACAATGCACACAGCTGTAGCCCTTCATGGACTGATTACATGGACTACTTATTCACCACACACAAACATTAGTTCAGCACGAAGTCATTAATGTTGAAATAATGTTTGTATGCTTGTCGTGATGTTTCTTTGTTTTTTCCTGTTTGTATTTTTGACCACAGCCTTGTTATATCGTTGATCCTGTTTAGTTGCCTATTTGACCATTGCCTGATTTTTGACTACGTTCCTGGATTGTCCTTTTGTACTAGCCCTCATATGTTTTTGATGTTTGCCTGCATGAATAATCTTATTAAACTGCAATTGGATCCTTACCCATGATGTCCCTCGCCTTGCTCCCGGACGGAGTTTTCATTTTATAAACAATTCAACAAAGCTAATGATTATTTATTTATCAGAAGTTACAAACAGTACATTTGCTTATGCCTAAATCCTTTTAAAACCCTCACACAGTCACAGGCCTCAAAAAACACTAGCAAAATGATTAATTATAATCCAGACTCAACATTTCGTATGCTTGAGATGTGACTAGGCATGGGCCAGCATAAGATACTGATGGTGTGAAAACCTTGGATAAAAATATCACGGTTTCACAGTATTGTGATTACTGGTCTAAAACATGTTCCTTGATGTCTGGCTAAAAAACTTAAAACTTATTTCCCCTTTGAAACCACTATATATTTTATTTTGAGAAATTTTAAGTATTCTGGAGCAGTAAACATGTCACACTAAATAATTCAAATGGATTATTGACTGTTGTCCTAAAAAAAAGCTAAATATGAAAAAACAAACAAACAAACAAAAAAACGTAAATAAAAAATATTACCGTATAGCAGAAAATTTTGGTGGTTTTAAAACCTTGACTTTTTCAAAACACGGTATACCTTGAAAATGGTTATCGTCCCATGCCTAGATGTGGCTATTGGGAAGGAACTCATTACGATATCGATGCTGAAACGACGTAATGTGCAGCCCTACTGCAAAACGTCAATTAGACATCTATTTTCAAATATTAAATAGACATTTAGAATATGTAGCCTATTTAAGATTTGCTCATTCATCAGACGTTTAATAGACATTTATCAGACTTTTGAACACAGCAGATGTTTTGCAGACTAAATAATCTTTAAAATAGGCTACATCTTGATTGAGGGTAAGTTGGTTTTATATTCTCACATTCGTTCAGTGACAACTTGTGACATGTTCCCTATATTGTTTACATGGTACATTGAATATTCAGCTTAAAATCACTTGTAATATGACTTCAAAAACACATTGGCGCTATTTAATTGATAGTAAACAATATTGTTTTCATAATCATTGGTTGCTAATGATTTCTATATTTAGAAGTTTGCAAATACTTTTCTGAAATTATATTATTAACGAGAAAGTCTGAATGTGTGAATATAAAGCCAACTTCACCTCAATCACATCTTGGCAGGAGTCCGTGTGTATGTAGAAACATTTCTGATGACTGGCAAATGTGTCATCAAAACCACCAGATCTTTTTGTATAATTCCTTATAATTCATCATGGTTAATGAATAGAATAAAATTAGCATCCGAGTAGATCAAGTAAAGGCTAATTGTTATGCTTTTTCCTTCACTAAAACTATCCCAGCCGGCACAGGATGTCAATATAACATCAACATGATGCCAAATTGACGTTGTACCCCAATGCCTGGGACATTGCATTTTGTTTGGAAATGAAAGTCGGGTGACATCAGAGCTCAATGTCAGGCCAATGGTAAATGTCCAATGTTGGACAGATGTTGCTTTTGGTTACTTTCCAACGCAACCTAAAATCAACCAAATATCAATGTCATGTTGCGTCGTTATTGGACATCAAAATAACATCGTCTTTAGATGCAGGCAACTAAGGTCTAACTTAATATTAACATGTCATGGTGTTGTGTGTCTGCTAGGATAAGACATAAAAAAAGTGCAGAGATTTGATATTATTGGAACCCAGGGGCAGATTACCAATAAGGCGAGTTAAGCAGCCTACTTAGGGCCCTAGGAAATCTGGGGGCCTCCAATAAATATCTAGATGTATAAATTATACTTATAAACTATATATAATGCTGTTTTCTATTATCTTTTGTATGGTGAGAGTCAAACAAATACAATTTAAAGTAATTAAATAATATTTAATATATAATCATTGTATTATTTATATAATAATGTCAATGTTATGTAATAATGATATTAGAAAATAAATTATCATTAGATCTGCACAAATTCGTCCCCAATCATGGAGCAGTCCAGCAGTCAAATTTATGCGTTTATTTTTTAATTATCATTTAAAATGTAGACAATGCATTAAGATTAAATGTAGAAAATACGTTTGAGAGATATATAAAAAAGCTAATAAATGAAAAATGAAATAAAGTAGAAAGGGTGCATTTAGGAAGTTTGGGCCCAGTATAGCAGAAAATTTTGGTGCTTTTAAAACCTTGACTTTCTAAACCACGCGTATACCTTGAAAATGTTTATTGTCATATGCCTTGATATGACTATTGGTAATGATCACATTGTAATATCGATGCTGAAACGATATATTTTCCAGCCCTACTGCAAAACGTCAATTAGACGTCTTTTTTCAAAAGTTACATAGACATTTATAATATGTAATCTCATCATTTAAAATGTAGAGACTGCAGTACGATAAAATGTAGAAAATGACGTTTGAGTGATATAAAAAAACTAAATAAATTAAAAATGAAATAAAAATAGAAAGGGTGCATTTTAGGACTTTGGGCTCCATGGCTGGAATTGCTTAGGGCTCCTAAATCACTAAATCTGCCCCTGTTGGTAACATACTGATAGCAACATATAATATCGACACATTATATCTAATATAGCCGTATAAATAGTCCAATCTAAGTCATCAAGGCAATACAAAAATTAAAATGAAAAAAAAAAAAAGTTAAATAAAGGTTTACCGTCACATAGTGCCTGGCAGACGAGTGTAAGGATGATCTGGCAAAGAAGAAATAAGGAAGAACATCCTATATCCTGCATGAAAACACACAGAATAAATCTTACAGAAATAAAATTCACAGCACCAAAACGGTTAACAAAACATGATTCCTCGCCAAATAATGCAGCAGAGTATATATATATTCACTGTACCTATATGTTTTCCTCGTTCGCTAAGTAAAACATAAGAAAACTTGCTTCTCTGTAGATCAACTAAATTGTTTTCGTCACGAAAATGCCACACAAAAAGTCCAGACGAGCAGTTCAAACTGTGAAATTTCAGTCTGCTGGTTGCTTCCCTATTCGCAACGAAACATTGAACTTCATCAAAAAGGGCGTATCGAAACTTTCCTGGAAGAACGCGGACGACCATCTGTTCCACTGACTCCAGACCTGCTCGCGCCCGCGCTGTTCTCTCTCACACACACACAGTGATCTCACGCTCACACTGATCTCTAACCTGCTCTTTCACACACTCAGAAAAAAGGGAAAGCAGAATTCCACGGAAAGCCGTCATGAAGTCTGCGTTACAGCCTGTTGTTTGTGAGTTAGTCAAGCGCAAAAGGAAACCATCCGAAAGCACACAGGGCTCCCAAAAAATGGAAGTGTGAAACGACTAGACTACATTTAAGAGAACTTTTTTTTTTTGGTTTTGCAATTACCTGTTTCACTTCTTTCATAGCTACATATGAAATTAGGTTATAGTTTCCATTGTCTTCAACGCTCTTTTCAGCAGTACAAATGAGATGCTAATGTAGTTGTTTTTATCTGTATGTTTTCTGTATTTGGAATAATTTTAATGTTGAATTTGTCTTTTTATCATTTTAATATTTTTTAATTAATTTTATCGTAGTTTTTATTCATTTATTTGTGTGCTAGATTCAGTTATTTTTGTAGTTCAACTATATTAATTTGATAAATTAATGTAGATTTATTTTTCGTACATTTTGTAATATTTTGTTTATGTCGGAGCATTTAGTTAACCAAATCAGGAAGACGGACACCCAGAGGTTTAAAGAGTTTAAATGTATTAATTACGTTAAATAGCCTATTTAAAGGATCCATATGCGTGTTACTGAAGTCATATGGCAATGCTGTATGGAGGCTCATCGGTGACGTCTAGTGGATGGAAATTGGTATAGATTTATTCATTTTGTTGATCTATTAATTATTCAACTTAGGTTAGCCTTAAATTTTAAGGAATGCCTTATATAATCCCATTTTTTAAATGACATTATTCATTAATTTTCTTTTCGCCTTAGTTACTTTAATAATCAGGGGTCGCCACAGCGGAATGAACCACCAACTTATCCAGCATATGTTTTACGCAGTGGATGCCCTTCCAGCTGTAACCCATCGATCACTGGGAAACACCCATACACTCTTGCATTTACACACATACACTATGGCCAATTTAGCTTATTCAATTAGCTCATGTCTTTGGACTGTGGGGGAAACCGGAGCACCCGGAGGAAACAACGCGAACATGGGGAAAACATGCATACTCCACACAGAAATGCCAACTGACCCAGCTGAGGCTTGAACCAGCAACCTTTTTGCTGTGAGGTGACAGTGCTACCCACTGCGTCCCCGTGGTGCCCCAAAATGACATTATTAAAGACAAATAAATTCTTGTGATGTGTGTTCCATGTTGATGATCATGCACTGTAAAAAAAGTTGCGTTTTTGTTGGGACAACATGAAGGAATTAAGTTAGCTTATTAGTTTAAAAAAATGGAAGTGTATTGAACATAAAACAATTAAGTTGTTCCAAAAAAAAAAAAAAAAAACCTCAAGATTTGTGTTGTTTCAGCTCATTTTAAATATTAAAAGTTTTTAACAAACAGCAAATGTTATTTGTGAGTGTGTGTTGCTCTTTTATCGGTTAATTATATATGTGCAAACCAAAATTAATATCCACATTATACATTAATCAGAATTTAGTTTTATCTTTATTTATTTATTTATTTATTTATTTATTTATTATTTATTTATTTATTTATTATTTATTTATTAATTTTAGGCTCAATCACAAAGAATCAGTGCTTCAGCTAAAAAATTCTTCTGTAATATTCTAAAGAATGGGGTTTGAGTAAATTAACAGCATTTTTCATTCTTGGGTGATGCGCTGCTGTCCAATAAAATAATAATTTGTACTCTGTGAGTGGTGATACTATGTTTAATAATATTATGTATTCCATCATCAAACTGAAGTGTTGCCTGCTGTGTTTCAGGTAATTTCTCTAAGTCAGTTATCATAATATTTTTTTTTTAAACGGGGGGTCCATAAGGGTATGTTAGATGGTCCAAAAATTGTTTATTTAATTCTATTAATATTTATATTATATTAATCACTTACAAATAAGTAAAAAACAAACAAAAACAAAAATGAAACTACATGAACTATATACATTTATCTATTACTGTACATATAGGCGGGTGTCTTTCAGGAAATGTTCAGAAAGACAAGAAATGATGACCCAACAGATGAGTAAATATCAATAGTAAGCATGTGCCGAAAAACAAAAAGGAAGGAAATGCTTCCTGGAATTTTAAGGGAAAATTAAAAAAATATTATTTTTTTAAATAGTACAGAAGGGGCAGTAATCCAAACAAAAGGGACGGCATCTGCCATTGAGGACGCAAAGAAGACAGAAGAACGCAAACACGTGGCAGGAAGTGTTGTTTCTAGTGGGAACCGCGAATATTACACGAACTGACAGCTCGTCCGCTACAATTGAAAACAGGTTGTTTACGAGGAACAAACGTCGCTTCACTAAAACCATTTACGTCTCTCTTTGAGTGTTCAGTCGTTTTATTTTAAGTGGAATTTTGCATTGAGTTACCAACGTTACCACATAAAAATATAGTACATGTAACGTTATAGTATTTTAAAAATCTTTTTTAGAAAACACTACAGTGTTTTAACCGAACTATAGTGAAGAGTATTATACTGTATATGATAGTATTTAATAAAGTCTTTGTTAACGAAGGCAACATATAAATTATAAATACTGTAACGTAGTATACTTGAGTTTTTACTACAGTAAACTGTGGTGTATTGTAGTGGTAAATAAAATGGCCACATAGTTGTAGAAAACAAGTGTATTTGGTCATTTGTTTATATTAAGTTACCAATGGTTTTGTGTTACCACAGCAGATTAATTCTGCTAAATAATATAAAGTTGCTTTACCATAGTACGGTTTTTCATATTTTGTGATTCATGTTTTTATTTATTATTTATGCTTTTGAGTTGCATTATGAGACCTTGGTCCTTCTTCCGTTCACCTTAACCTTAAAAAGGTGTAAAAAGTGACTCTTATGAACTTTTTTAATAGTTTTAAGTGATATATTGTCTGGCTTGGTGTTGTATATTTTGCTGCAAAAACCTTGTAATAAGCTGCCAGTATGCTTACGTTATTTTACAGATTTATTCTCTCTATTATTTTTTTATACATTATATTATTTCAAACTACTCAACTGTCAATAAAAGCCAAAGGTTTTATGTTGTGCATCATGCAGGTTTACTTGTTTTCAAGTCGATTCTGCTCATGTTTGCTTGAGTTTGGGAAATTTAGCTTATTTGCAACATGTGTTTTCCAGCTGAAGAGGACATTTAGCAGTCATGTCTAGACAGATGGGTGAGGACACAGGCTGTTCCTGCCAGAACATGATGACCAACGGCATCGTCCAGTGCAGCTCAGGCTGGAATGCTCCACAAGAAGTGCTGCGAGCTCCATGGAGGTATGAGAAGAAAACACTCACGCCGATAGGATAGAGTTCACCAAAAAATTAAAATCCTGTGTTCATTCCAAACCCCAGTTTGAGGTTTTTTTTTTTTGTTTTTTTTTGTTCAGTTGCACATAACAGTAGATATTTTTTATAGAATGTTGGAAACCTGTAATTATTGACTTCCATTCTAGAAAAAACAAATGCTATGAAAGTCAATAGTTACAGGTTTCCACTATTCTTATCTTCTTTTGTGTTAAACAGAACCCAAACTGGTTGGAAGAAGTGAAAAGTGATAAAGTGATGATAGGATTTTCATTTTTGGGAGAACTGTCGCTTTTATACAGTATTTCTCAATCCCTTGGGCCCCACTGATCTGCATATTTCACTTCACAATGTTCATTCTTGGATTTACACTACGGCATTACCTGCAGAATCCTACTAAAGAAACGTAAAGTGTGACATAATATAACTCACTGAATAAATACATTACAGGTATGTGCCAAAAATTTGAATATCAAGGGAAAGTCCATTTATTTTAATAATTTGTTTCAAAAAGCGAAACTTGTTTGTTATTTTAGTTCACTACACACAAAGTGAAATATTTCAAGTCTTTATATCTTTCAATTTGAATGATTATGTATTAAAGATGAAAAAAACCTTAAATCCAGTATTTCACAAAATTTGAATATTTCATATGACCAATAAAAAAGGATCTTAAACACCTGTTGGCCTACTGAAAAGTGTGTTAACGTACTGTATTATGTCCTTGGTGGGCCTCCTTTGCACAAATTACAGCATCATGTAATGGCATGGAGGCCTTGAACTCGTCTGCATTTCGGGGTCTCTGTTCCCTTATCTTCCTCTTGTTAATAGCCCATAGATTTTCAATGGGGTTTAAGTCAGGTGTTTTCAGTCAGTTTCTAGTTTGCCAATTAAGAACAGGGATGCCATGGTCCTTAAACCGGGTACTGGTAGCTTTGGCACTGTGTGCAGGTCCCAAGTCCTGCTGGAAAATAAAATCATCTCCAAAAAGCTTGAAAGCAAGAAGTGCTCTAAAATGTCCTGGTATAGAGCTTCGTTGACTTTAGACATGACAAAAGACAATGGACCCACACCAGCATATGATATGGCTCTCCAAACCAACACTGACTGAGGAAACTTCGCACTGGACTTTAAGCACCTTGACTTTTGTTTCCCTCCGTTCTTCCTTCAGACTCCGTTCTTCCTTCAGATTTCCAGATTAAATACAAATTTTGCTTTCATCTGAAAAGAAGACTTGGGACCACAGTGAAACAGACCAGTACTTTTTCTCTTTAGCCCTGCACAGACACTTCTAACATGGTTTTTGGTTCAGTAGTGGCTTGACACATGGAATTCTACAGATGTAGCCTGTGTCATGCAGATGTCTGTATGTGGTGGTTCTTGATGCTCTGGCACCAGCTCTGTCACCCTTGCTTGACAATCCTCTCAAGGCTGTGGTCATACTTGTGCACTTTTTCCAGCCACATTTTCCCTTCTTTTTAACACAATTAATATACTTAGATACTGCACTCTGTGAGCATCCAGCTTCTTTTGCGATTGCTTTTTGAGACTTTTCCTCCTTATGGTGGGTTCCAACGAAATCAGCAGTCTTCCCCATGATTCTGAAGCCTACTAAGCCAGGCTGAGACAATTTCAAGGCTTTGCATTAATTAGTGGACTAGATTGAGACACAGGGAGCCGACAATGTTGAACTTCGTCATGATATTCTAATTTTGTAAAATACTGGATTTGAGTTTTTCTTTAATCTTTAATTATTATATTATATTAATAATTATCCATAATTATTAAATGAAAAGAAATGGAAGGCTTGAAATATTTCACTTTGTGTGTAGTAAACTAATATAACACAAGTTTCACTTTTTGAAACAAATAATTGAAATAAATGGACTTTCCCTCGATATTCAAATTTTTTTGGCACATACCTGTATAAATGCACCCATCAACTTGAGAAACTCTGGCTTAATGTGTCCGAGTTGTAACCCTCTTGAGCATTGTCTGTCAGTTTCTGCATACAAAAGCTCTATATCAGATGCCAAAAGCAGACGAATGATACTAATTTGCAAAGCTAATTTGTCTCGCATACATCACAATATATCCACTGGAATTCTTTATATTTTATTAACTGATATTTAAGAGCAAAATTATTTTTATGTTGTTTCTGTGCCCCATAGCTGCTAACTGAATATCAGCTACTGTGTATAGATACAAGTGCTTTCTTTGAATTCTGTTTCTTTGTTTTATTCTAGGGCAAGAAAAAATTGATGATTTCATCAATGTTGTCAACACTCACCTTCAGCCCCTCTTTATGCATATCCGTAAAGGGATGTCGGAGGAGGATGGCCAGGAACATTTTGTTTTGGTTTGTTGAATCTAAAATACGTTCATGTTTAAGGAGAGTTTTTTATGCTGTCTACTCAATAAATGTGTTAGATATTATTTTTTGTTTTTGTATACTACTAATATATAATAGTAATGAAGTTATTTTAATAGAAATGAAATTATTTTAATCTGTTGTTCAGGTAAATATGGCAGAAACCGACATTACACGAATGGCTGCTGATTATGCGGAGAACGAGCTGGAGTTGTTCAGAAAAATAGTAAATACTTATAATATTTTTCAAATCTTATTTTATGTCTTAATATACAAATATTATTGCATACTGAATACATTTTAAAATTGTATTTATTTTGTGATGCAGAAAAAAGTTATTTTTTGGCATTATTACTTCAGCCTTTAGAGTCACAAGATCCATCACAAATTATTCTAATACTGATTTGCTGTTCAGTATTATCATAATTAGTATTTTAAGAACGGTTCATTTTTTAACTGCTGATTATGGATTTTATTATTCACAGTTCACAAAAGGCATTTTGTATGTAGAATTACTAATTACTAACCTATTTTATTATTGTATATTGTATCTTGTCTGAACAATCTGCAGAAAAGTGTGGAAATTTGAGTCTGATCTTAGAACCGTTTATGAATGATCATGTGATACTAGAATATGAAATCTTGAAATGCCATCACAGAAATAAATGACATTTTAAAATACATTTATATAGAAATAAAAAAAAAATAACTAAATAAAAAGAAAAAACGTTGGCCATCTATAAATGGTTTCTTATCATCTCCTGTTTTGTCTTTATTCAGATGGATCTGATTGTGGAGTCTGATTCCGGTTCTGCCTCATCCACAGCAATTCTAAATTCTGCCGACAGGCTGATCTCAAAGAAATTAAAGAAAAAAGAAGCAGAGCTAGTCTTGAATAAATTTGTACAAGACAAATGGTTAAAAGAGGTATACTTTATTATTAGTATTATATATATATATATATATATATATATATATATATATATATATATATATATATATATATATATATATAATATATAAAATTTATGAACAATATCACATGAGTAGCAATGCGATACGGCTGTATATCGGCACTTGTGGGAGGCATGTGTTGGCACAGGCTGAGTGCCTTAGTGTCGATATACAGCTATATTGCACTACTACGTGTGTGATATTATCGTATAATACAAAAATATCGTATATAGAAAAAAAGAAAATTAAACACGGAGAGTCTCATAAATCGTTTTGTATGAGGAACTACTTTCTTCTGCCATTCAATTAGATCTGCAGCATCAGAACAGCAGAAACCATTGTTGCTTGACACGTCACTTTAGAGCTAGTGTTTGAATGATTCTCTAGGGTAATGTCTAAAGTGATGCCAAAACAGGTGATTTTGCTGACATTTCAAGATTATAAAGCTGAACGCATGAAATGCCATCAGTCTACAGAGACTTCCCAATTTCTGCAATTGGAATATCACAATAATTAACCCCATAAAAGCCAGAGCAAAGAAAACACTACAGCACCACAAAATACAAAAGAGAGAGATTGACTTAAAATGTCACTTACCAGTTTTATTGTCGTGTTATTGTTCAGTCAAATTTGAAAAGCTGTGGTTTGAAATTTATGCTGTTTTTCTCATCTAAGGGCTTATTATGCAGTCTCTGTCGCCATATTGTGGCGGAACGTCAACCATCTTTGCTCTGCTCAGTATGGCAGGCGAACATGCTAAATCTCGGAAATTATGAATATTTAAAATAGGCAATATCCTTTTAAATAAACTGCATAGTTGTAATCTAAACAACTACATTCTTGCTTAAAAAGCCTCAAATGTACATTGTTGCCCAACAGCTGCAATATTTGTCAAACTGTAGTGAGTTTATTCATCTGCTGTTCCTGTATGTGGGCGGAGTAATACACAATGGTGAAGAGGCTGTACTAGTGCTGTTATTACGGGAAAATCGCATGGCTATCAGCCAATCAGATTCGAGAACCATACAGAACTGTTTTATAAACAGTTGAAGTCAGGATTATTGGCCCCCCTGAATGTTTTTTCTCTCCAATTTCTGTTTAACGGAGAGAAGATTTTTTTTCAACACATTTCTAAAGATAATAGTTTTAATAATTCATCTCTAATAACTGATTTATTTCATCTTTGCCATGATGACAGTCAATAGTATTTTACTAGATATTTTTGGAGACACTTCTATACAGCTTAATGTGACATTAAAAGCTTAACTAGGTTAATTAGGTTAACTAGGCACGTTAGGGTAATTAGGCAAGTTACTGTATATCGATGGTTTGTTCTGTTGACAGTCGGAAAAAATAGCTTAAAGGGGCCTTTTTGACCTTAAACTGCTTTTATTCTAGCTGACATAAAACAAATAAGACTTTCTCCAGAAAAAAAAAATCAGACATACAGTGAACATTTCCTTGTTTTGTTAAACATCATTTGGGAAATATAAAAAAAATCAACTAAAATTCAAAGGGGTGCTAATAATTCTGACTTCAGTTGTGTATAAAGAAAAATATGAACCATCATCATGGCACAAACAACTGAAGTAAACTATCCAAAATTAGTTATTAATACCATTAAATGTTGAAAATATATTCTCTGCATTAAAAAGCACTTAGAAAATATTTGAAGAAAATTTAGATTCATGGGAGAGCTTATCATTTTGATCTGTACGTCTATCACAGTTTCTATTATATTGAAATTTGTAGTTAGCAACAACTCACTCCTTTCAAAAACATCATTTTGTTCTGCTTTTTTCTGCATTAGCAAGATGGTGAGTACACTCTAAGTGTTCGCTGCATTGTGGAAATGGAGCCATATATGCGCACAATATACCAGGACATGATCAAAGTGTGCTACGTGTGCCACAACATCGCCCTACAGGTAATAAATGACATGCACATGAGGAAAGATCATGAACCTTCAAAAAACAGCCATAAGATTAGATTTTTAATTCCAGACATCATTTTTAAAAGAGCAGCACATGCAGAGTGATTGTTTTTATTTTTACTTTTTCTTGATTAATAGTGTACTTTTATCACTTACACTACATGTAGTGCGGTTTATACTGTATTTGCATAGACCTAGTGACACTTTTATGCCATTTTCAGACATACCAAACAAAATTCTTTCCTTTTCTTTCAGTGCCAGGTATGTGAAAATCCATCATGTGAAATCAAGGTCCACCTTCCCTGTGTCGCTCGATATTTCAGAGCGCGCAGTGACCCTCATTGCCCTGCATGCAATGATTTCTGGCCTCATGAGATTCCAGGTGAGTTGTTTCTTTAATAGCTCATTTCCACTGAGCGTTATGGTTCAGTACTGTACAATACGCTTTCATGTTCATTTCCACTGTCAAAGGTAACAAAATAGTGAACTGCATCATACAATTTTTTGTCCCCCCCCCCCCTTTTCCTAGGGGTAGGGGAGTGTAAAACAAAATTACAAAGTGTGAAACACTTTTACGAAGCTCGTGACAAATTTACATTTTGAAAAACATTTTTACCTATCAAAAGACACAATTATATAGGAAAAACAATTTTATCAAGGACGAAACAAATTTACATTTTAGAAAAAAATTAACAAGACGCAAAACACTTTTACCAGTCCCGAAACAAATTTACAATTACAGATTCTTTACGGAAAGGGAATGTACCACACACACCGGAAGTGATGCGAAATGTACCACACAGCGGAATGTATCAGCTCGTATGTGACTTTGTAGACACAGGTTAACAGTCTACAACTATAAATATCATGGTTTGACCAACTGCGATAACATCGTTTTGCCATTTAGAGCTATTCTGAGAAAATATCAGCATGAGAGAATGTGGAAACATGTAAACGCAAGTACATGGAAACAAGTTAACACAAGTCCACAAGCACAGCACGACATATGTTGACTGATAAAGTTATCAAAACTGACCTCAACATGTACTCCGGAATAGCTCAGTTAGATAGGTCAATTGCTACATGTGCGAACATTTTGACTTGGGTTCGAATCCCGTTGATGACATGTCAGTTGTAATTATTTCTTTATATTAATTTTGGTTATTACTGTTCTGCCACACACATTTTAAAATCAATAATGTTTACACTGACACTGATACCCAGTAATAAGAATATTTATTTGGTATGGGCATGTTTTGTTACTGTGAAAAAGTGACAAATCTGCCAATCTGCAAACGTGAATAGTTTACATCTGGAAAGGGGCACCAGTTAACACGGACGCCAGTTAAACCATAACACCAGCTTCGTTTAGTTTACTATTAAGAGTCCTCAAGCAGATGTTTACACTGTGTAGACTTGACATCATGTCCACGATTACAGCGTACGAGTGGCACTCGTTGAAATATTGAACACATTGATGCAGTATGTCTGGTGTTTCTGTCTGATCTGCGTCCTTTATAAACTCCAAACACTGACCACATGTAAAGCAAACCGCGTTACTGCTCATGTGTTTTGCCACAAACAACCCTCGACCGCAGTCCATGTTCGGTCACCATAAACTTTATTTACGCCATGTACTCCACAACACGAATTTACCGCGCTCACTACCAACGCAACAACACTTTCCCCGTGTGACTTCTGGTGTGTGGTACATTCCGTGTGACTTCCGGTGTGTGGTACATTCCCTTTCCGTAAAGAATCTGTAATTGTAAATTTGTTTCGGACTGGTAAAAGTGTTTTGCGTCTTGTTAATTTGTTTCTAAAATGTAAATTTGTTTCGTCCTTGGTTAAATCGTTTCTCCTAACTGGTTTCTTTACAACAGCATCTTTGATATATTTTCTGCTGGAGATACTGTTGTCCTAAAAAACAAACAAACAAAAAAACATTAAAAAATCGGACATATGCCATAGGAACTTTATGCAAAAAATTGGCAGTTTTAAAACCTTGACTTTTCCAAACCGCGGTATACCTTAAAAAACGGTTATTTTCCCATGCCTAGTCCCCATCGATGTTATTTAAAAGTAATCCCTCACTTTACAATATTAAAGTGTCAGAATTGTAATGCGCTACATTTCTTTTGCGTTGCTTTCACTTAAATAACTGCACTTTAAAAACTGCACAATTCATTCATGTTGTCCCAACGCAAATCGATTAAGTCAACTTTATTGCTTTTAGTGGATTTAACCTAAAACAATTAAGTTGTCTAAAATGTTTTCCTTTTATATGAAAAAAGGGGTGAAAGGGTCGGGCTTCATGACCAGCCAAAATAGGTCTCATTAACAAACCAGTTGAGATGTGTGTCTGACGTCAACACAAGCACCATTCTATTTTACAATATTCTAAGTCAGCATGAAATTAAAATGGACTCTTCTTATTTTATTTGTATACAGTAGTGTTTGCTATAAACATATCTGTGCACATGGAATGCTTTAAGGGTGGGGTTATCAGTGCATTACTGTGTGTTCACACTGAAGGCGCGAGAGCATCAAAGTAGCCAGAAGTCATTACTTTTCAATGGGAGCTGGCAGTGATAAGCGTCGAGGAGAGTTGAAATCAAGTCAACTTTATGGTAATGAGTAGGTCACGGAATCTGCGGGCATTTTTTGCTGTTTCTGTGCGGAATTGTGTTAAAATCTGTGGATTTATGTGGAATTATTTTGGGAGTATCATAACTAAACCTTAATATTAAATATAAAGTAATACCTTTTTAACTTTTATTTAATGTTTAAAATGCAAATCCAATTAGATCCACTTTATTTGGTAAACAAAGCAAGTCTCTCATATAACACATTTACACAGAATCAATGATGGGCTAAAATCTGGGGAATTCTGCACGCGCAGATTCCGTGTGGGCCTAGTAATGAGCTATGACGCAGTTCAGAGGCAAGCAATCAGAATGTAAAAGTCCGCCACTTGTGAGGATTCCAGAGAACACGTCCTGTGAACTTTGGTTCCAACCACAGTTTTTCTCAAGGGTTTGAATATTACGGTCACCAGATTTCCAGTTAATTACGAAGTTTTCTTAAAGGGACATAAGTAAAAGGTTACTGGCAAGTTACTGATTGCATTAATGTTATATACGTTTTTTTTAAGCAGGAATCTCATGCTAACTATAACAACAGTACAAAACACTACTGCTGCTTCGGAATATTTCAGACATATGGGCACATATTGGATAAGTGGAGCAAAGCCACACCCACACAACAAGTTGATCTTCCATAATTAAATGAATTTGATTAAAGTGCACAACATTTTTCACGCTAGAAGCATGTTTTTTTAATGAGGGAACCTAAAACAATTGTCTAATATTTTCCTTTATATGAAAAAAGGGGTGAAAGGGTCGGGCTTCATGACCAGGCAAAATATGGGTCTCATTACCAAACCAGTTGAGATGTGTGTCTGTCTGTCAACACAAGCACCATTCTACTTTACACTATTCTAATTCAGCATAAAATTAATTACATATATCACTGATTTGCTGATATATGCTGCATCAGCCCCTTTAAATGCGAGATCAATGAGGGAATTTTGACGCTCTTGCTGGCAGAGCAGTGAAGGCAGACATCGTTGTCACTAGCCTATCCAGAGCGAACTTTGACATTCTTGCCACTTTCAGTGTGAACGCACAGTTAGGATGGGACTATCAGTGGTTTAGGGCTAACAGTGGAGTGCCTCATGGGAGGCAGCAGTTCTAATGAATTTAATCTGATTTTGTATGTACAATTTTGCTTCTTGTTTTTGTCATCAACGGGCATTTAAAAACATCTGCGCCAGATGGCATGCCTATGTGATTCCAGTGGACAGTAATACTCCACAAACATACAAACTGGCATTCAATCTTCCTCCATTTTGTCAGCAGCACCATTTTGTCTTTTAATGATCCAGTCATTTCCTAAACTTAAATGCACTGCCCTACATTTTTTTTTTCTCAATTCAGAAACCATTTCAATCAATGTGTCACAATAGAGAAAAAAAAGGCCAAACTTAACTTCTTCATGCTGACTTTAAGATTCAAAGAATATTACTAATACCGATTACACATTAAACATTAGCTGTCCCCAATCTAGTTTGTGTCGCAATAAAATAATAGTAAAGTGCTATAAGCCATCACAGATGAGTAGGTCAAATAGAATTCAATCGATCTTTATAAATGACAAAGTTGTGTGCTGCCTGCCACCACATTTCTGTTTGTTTTTGTGCTGTTAGTAACATTTCGACTTTAAAACACTACTCATGATTTGATTACTCAGCTGACGTTCTCATTCTTTTTGCTATTGACATTTCATTACTTGTCTCTAGTCCTGTTATTAGTATTTATTTTCAGCTCTCTGCTTTGAGACACTGGGTTCAGCTTTGGGCGGTCTAGCCTATAGCTTAGCAGCACCCTGGGTAGGCAGAATAAGATAGTAAGGCCCCATCTGATTGGTCATTTTGGATAAAATATGCAACACACAATTATTTGACATACAATTCTATTTTATTTGTCACACGTCTTTGTGATATGAATATCGCATATACTTTTATCATTACTATATTTTTTATATATAGTGAGCAGCCTAAATTTGTGTTTGCTTTGTTTTTTTTGAGAAACTCTTCATGTTTCATCTTTAAATTAGCTTTAATATGAAGTATGCAGATGTTTACGTCAATTTTTTCAGGGATTTTTTTTTTCCTCTCATTTGCAGAAATGCAGGACCTCAGTCACAGAGTTCACAAAACCTGCCTTCCTCGTCTAAAGAGAACACTGCACCCACACACACACGCCGGTCAAGACGAGTGTAGCTGATTCACTGCTACTGCCTGTCTTTGGGGATTTTTACAAGTGCTTTTCTTAAGAGTTGAGGATTGTTTGTCTATTTTTCATTATTATATATATATATATATTGAAACAATTTGTTTATAAATTTCACACTATTTTTATTGGAATTCCTTTTCATTCAAATTTATTTACAAGTAATCAGCACATTTTTGTACAGTTGTTAAGATTAAAAGGTTTTGGTATCACTTTATTTTGGATGGTTCCTTTAACACACTTTGCTGATTTAAGTCTACTATTTTGAGACTTATTAGAATGTTAGTAAACCATAAGTTTGGGGTTAAAGTATGGTTAGTGTAAGTTTGACACATACTAGGAAATTTTTGTATATTAGTGATAGTAATACAGTAATATGCGTTGTATGTGTGTTGGTGGAGCATTGTTAGCAGATTTGTAACTAAACTTATACTCTAATAAGAATTAGTTGGTGTGTTAACTTACAGTCAACAAAATGTGCAATAGGAACCATCAAATTAAAGTGAAAGAGTTTTACAGAAGCCATGTTGTTTGACCCATTCAGTTGTAAAATAAGAATTGCTTATACTATTGCTTAATATTTTTTTCTAAATTTGTGAATAGATGCTTCCTCCAGTTTTGATCAAAGTGTTGCAACTAAATGTGGGTGGGTACAACTCAGTTCTGTTCATATACATGGAACTAGTATAGACTTGTGCAAGCAGATTAAGAAGTAAAAAAAAAAAAAAAAAACAATAATCTGCTTTGTAAATCCATTATTTTCGTGTTTGTTAGATGATTTTAAGAGCCCACACTCAAAAACAGGGGGGGGGGGGGTTGCGTGGGGCCCTTGATAATGTTTCTGGGGCCCCCTAAATGTATGGGCCCTTAGAAGCCCCTCCCCTCCCCCCGCGTCGCCCTGAATGAGAGCATTTGTTTTTTTTAAAAGCAGCATTTTGAACCAGCAGTTTTCATGTCATATGACCAACTGCTTGTGTACTCTTTAGTTTTTATGTATTTCTAATGTGAGTTTGATCACCATCTTGCCTGACATTTATAGTCATACTGTAAGCCCCAGCAGTTTATCGTACCAGCTCATCAGATCATATCAGTTTATCAGTTGATCTTGAAAATAAAAAACTAGCAATAGCACAGCCTGACATTAAATGAACTGTATCTATTACAGTTTACTACAAAGTTCAACTTTACTTTGATTTTATAGTGAAATAAAGAATTTGAAATAAATATTTAAGTCGAAATCTGGGCAGAACACATATTTTGAATAATTTGAAATTACATTTTTCAGTTTCAGCCATCTCAAAACCATATTTGAGGAAAATTTATCAATTTGGCTGTAACAAATTACAGTATTTTGTTATACTGGTCCAAAGCAAAAATATTATTTGATGTAAGGGTAAAAAATATATTTTTAAATAAATATCTGCGTTGTACCAAAGTAAAAAAGGGTCTCTTTAGTAAACAATATACAAGAAAACACTCTATAGTAACAAAAATATTTTTAATTAAGAACTAGTACATCTACTTTGTTTAAAAAGTACACTGTAAAACCCAAAAAGTTAAGATAACTTAAATCATTTGAGGAAAACTAATCCTAATGAGTACTGTGAACTCAATCCATTTGAGTAAATGAAGTAATTTGAGCACAGTAAAACCCAATAAATGAAGAGAACTCAAACCAACTGAGTACAGTAAAACACAATTAGTTAAGGCAACTCAATCCGTTTGAGGGAACCGATTGCTACAATTTGAGTTAAAAATGAATCCTTTTTAGTACAGTTTAGTACTGTGAACTTACTCCATTTAAGTTAAAGTAATGATGAGGTATTTAATTAACTCATTACCTTTAACACTGAGTCAAAACTCTTTCAAATGATAGAATTCACATCACTTTCAGTAAATTTGAGTTAACCACACTCATTTCATTTGATAGTTGACTGTTGGGTTTTACAGTGTGGTAACTTTGTTACTTTGATTAAATACTACACATTTTAGCCTTAACAAATTACTTTTTAAAGTTGGTTCAAAATATAATTTTTTAGCGTATGATGATGAGCAGCTGCTGTCAGTTTAAACTGTAAGCTTCTTGAGTTTTAGTCAGAAGAACTAAACCATCTGCTAAATCATCATTGCATTTTTAGCTAATTCGTTTATATAGCTGAATGTTAAATAAAGTGAGCCCAAAATACTGTATAACCTTGTCTAACTTATCGTTGTTGAGAGAAACAATGTCTCTCTCTCTTTCTCTCTCTGTCTCAATGCTCAATGTAGACTGTTAGTTCAATTCAGAGATAAGATCGATGTTTACCATAACCCAGTGCCTGACAGAACACACTGAGGAGAAAATGTGACTCAGAAGAACTAATAGATTAAAACAGACATGCCAGAGGGATATACATTCTGCCCCAATTCAAATCTGCGTCAGTGGAATTAGGCAACACTAAAATTGTGATTTCACTTCTCTATAGGGTACAAATGGCACTCCCTTTGGGGCTAAAAGCTATATTTTTTGTTCCTCTTCTTCCACTGCGGTTTGATGGCGGTTGAGCAAAGATTTGAGATTTCCACACGTCTCCCACTGTAAATGTTTTCACTCTAGTGTGAACAGATTTTTATTTAGTTAATTATTTAGTTGTGATTACAAGTCAAATAACTACTTTTTGTGATATTTAGCACTTCTTATGGTTCTATTAAGTACCTCTTATGGTTCCCCTTCAGTGGGAACTCCGATTTCTGGAGTTGTGACATTCTGAAGTGTAAGAAAATGGTCCAATAAATGCCAATGAGTAGGCAGAGTCCGCCTAGACTCTCATTTAAGGCGTGCAGGTTATCTGAGTCTCTTGTGACCAGAGTCTACACAGCTGCAGGCCAGGCCGGTTCTACACCTGCACACTATGGCCACCTATCAGTGCTACGAAATGCGGAAATTGGCTGAGCTGAACGTGCGTGGTTCTTCCCCGGGCTTAATGCATAAGCTCCGCATGATGACCGACTACGCTCTCATGACCACCAAGTCAGCAGTGCCACCTCTGGCTGAACCGGCTGATATGCGCAATGTTGACAAAGCTTGCTTTCTTAACTCGCCAAGGCCGGCCTATTCTGCTACACTGTCAGGTACTTCACCCAGGAGTTCTCATCGGTGAAAGAGCAATCGAAGGTGATGGGAGAAGTCATCCATTTGTGGGCTTGGAAAACTTCTCTCCCTACTGACCCATCCACCTCAGCTGCTCCTCACAGAGGGCGTTCACCCGTGCCACAAGACCTGCTCCACCTCCGCAGCCCGCGCTACCAGGCAGAGTGCATAATTAGCACCCCACAGGATGGAGATGCCACCGTCTCAGTGTCTGTTAAATCTGGTAATCTGGATCGTGAAGAGGGGACCTGCTCTTTCCTCGGTGGAGGGCTGAGGATCAAAGTCGAGAACATCACTGAGTTTAACAAAAACCATCGTTGGCCTCTGGAGCCGGCGGTAACGTCGGGACACTCTGCTTCCTGGGGTGAGCACTACCCTCCTGAGCTGCCCCTCCGATGGCACATCAGTGATTGCTCTGGTAATGCCATTAGGAGGCGCTCTGCCAGCCTGGTTATCGCTGCCCAGCTCATTGTGGTGGCTCATAGAGCCTCCCAAGTTTACGAGCGTGTATTTCACAAAGGTCAGCCCCGTGTTCACCCCTGTCTTGCTAGAGGAGATTGCTGTCCCTCCAACCGAGATGAGGAGTGGGTTTTACAGCCTGTACTTAATCATGCCCAAAAAGAGTAGTAGCTTAAGACCAATCCTAGATCTGCGCAAACTGAACAGCTATTACAAAAGATGCCATTCAGGAGGTTTACGCAGAAGTGCATACACCAATGCCTCCATCCTCTGGATTGGTTTGCAGCTATAGACCTGAAGGATGCGTATTTTCATGTCTCCATCTTTCCACGCTCATGCCCTTTTCTCCAGTTTGCATTTGAATGTCGAGCATGGCAGTACAAAGTCCTCCCCTTCGGGCTCTCCCTGTCACCTCGTGGAGGGTGCCCTAGTGCCTCTTCGGCTTGTGGACATAAGCATACTCAATTATCTCAATGATTGGCTTATTCTAGCTTCATCCCAGGATCAATTGATTATGCACAAGGACAGGGTGCTCCAGCACCTCGACCAGTGGGGATTCGGGGTCAACCGAGAGAAGAACAGTTCTTCCCTGTGCAGAGCATTCCTCTCTCGGGATGGAGCTGGACTCAATACTTTGACGGCACACCTTACAGAAGATTGTGCCAGGCTGGTGCTGTCCTGTCTAGTATCCTTGACAGAAACATAGTGGTCCCACTGAAATTTTGCTCCAGGGGCATATGACATCCACAGCCACTATCACTTCGCTCGAATGGCTGCACATGAGACCACTTCATCGCTGGCTTTATGATCGGGTCTCCAGACGGGCATGGGGTGACCATCATTCGCTGCGGGTTCATGGATCGGACACTGTTGCTTTGGCATACCTATTGCCTAGAGCTGTTGCAGTGTTTCTTGCTCTTCGCCGATTTTTACCGGTTCTGAAATCGAAACACGTGCTAGTCAGGACAAACAGCATGGCAACGGTGGCATATATCACCGTATGAGGGGTATACACTCCCGTCGCATGTCTCAGTTCGCTTGCTGTCTGGTTCTCTGGAGTCACACACGTGATTGAAATCGCTGCGTGCCATTCACATACTGGGTGAGCTCAACCATGCAGCTGATGTGCTCTCATGACAACTAGCATTCTGACAAGAATGGAGACTCCATCCTGGCGCGGTTCAGCTGATATGGGAGTGCTTTCAGGGAAGCTCATGTCGACCTGTTTGCTCTTCTCCCGAGAATGCCCATTGCCAATTGTTTTATTTCCTGACCGAGGCTTCACATCGGCACAGATGCGCTGGCTCATGCTAATAGTGTTTCCCCCATTGAGCCTACTCACACAGACACTTGTCAAGGTCAGAAAGATGAGGAGCAGGTCTTGTTAGTTGCGCCTTTCTGCCTCAACCAGACCCGGGTTTCCAACTCACACTCCACGCAACGGTCCCTTCCCGGGCATATTCCCCTGAGAGAGGATGTCCACCCTCTGGCGCCCGCACCCAGATCTCTGGAACCTCCATCGACTTACCGGCATCGGTGATTAACACCATCACTCAGGCTAGAACACCATCTAAGGGGTATGCCTACCCCTTGAAGTAGAGTCTATTCACTGAGTGGTGTGCTTTAATTTAAAGGATTATCTTTGAACAGAATATATATATTTTTAATAAATCAAAATCAACAAAGGCGTTACGGTGGCACAGTGGGTAGCACAATCGCCTCACAGCAGGAAGGTTGCTGGTTCAAGCCTCGGCTGGGTCAGTTGGCATTTCTGTATGGAGTTTGCATGTTCTCCCTGTGTTCGTGTGGGTTTCCTCCTGGTGCTCTGGTTTCCCCCACAAGTCCAAAGACATGTGGTACAGGTGAATTGGAGAAGCTAAACTGTCCGTAGTGTATGAGTGTAATGAGAGTGTATGGGTGTTTCCCAGTGATGGGTTACAGCTGGAAGGGCATTCACTGCGTAAAACATGTGCTGGATAAGATGGCGGTTCATTCCGCTGTGACGACCCCTGATTAAAAAAGGGACTAAGCCGAAAAGAAAATGAACGAATGAAAATCAACAAAATAATTCACAATCAAGCCGTTAGGTGCAGAACAAATGTGTGCAAAATGCAGGCAACTTTTTCAAAACGTGAATCAAAAATAGTTCAACATAACACTGAGTTATCAATAAATGAAATACAAATAAAAAACTTAATTTACAAAAATATAGTCAGATAAAAAAAAAAAACTACAGATAATGCTAAACTGGCAGTCTTTTTAGCTAAACGTACTAAACTTTTGCGAATCGCGTATCCCGAATGGTGTTCACCGATGTCATATCAATGAATTCATAAACAATAAATTCTGCAATTTTGTCCTTATTTTCTCTTTCCCTTTATTCAGACACAGGTGGCCTCGAAGATAGCTTTATCTGAAGTGTCATCAGTCATTTCGAAAGTGGATCTAGTGAGAGGAATGCTATGCTGTTTGTTAAATTATAGTGCTAATTACATAAACGAAAATAAAATGTTTGCTGCAGAATGACAAACGTGACAGGAGTGAAAGCATGACAGGTCGTCTGCGACAGTAAAACCAGTTTTTGAGTAGAAGGACTAGATAGCATGCTCAAAAGACTATACTGTACAAAAATGTATGATTAATTAGTCCTGACAGCATATGTTTTTAGGTCTTGGTAACTTATTCAACTAAGTTAATGGTGTTCTAACTTAATTTTATTAGTTAAGAGGCTGTTTAACATAATATAAGTTCAACGGACTCATAAAGTTAATTTGATTCAGCTTAAAAATGTAAGGCAACCAGGATTTTTTTTAACAGTGTACATAGAGTTTTTGTTGCTTTGCTTTTGCTTGACAGGAAATATTTACTGAGAATTGAACATGTTTGTTTGTTTACAGTCATGTTTCATATCAAGGCAGTTTTTGGTTGATAGATACTTTTTGCGCTTATATATTATATATTGAATTATTAGCTAGAACTCAGGGTTTTAAAACCATGCTCTGAAAGGAGTACTACAATAGGAGGTGCACGGAAATGCTTGTAAAAATGTTTCTGATAAATATCAAGCATTTTATCAATAATCATATTAACGAATAAAAAATGATTTCATTTAGTTATTACAAATAATGGAAATATGAAAATGTAATTTTATGAAACGATTAACAAGTAAATAAGTGAATAAAACCAGCGCTGCAATAGTAGACTAAAAAAAAGGTCAAACTCGATATTGACATGCTGATATTAGATAATGAACATGGATGATATTGTTATTACATTTTTATTGTGTTAAGACAAGTTAATTAAACTGTAGTCATGTAGCATTCATTATTTCTGTACTATTTGTAGCTATTTCTCACTTTTGATGTTAGTAATGCTGTTCATCTACAAGCAATTACTAATTAAGACTTATAACCTATTCTAATGTTTTTGTAAAATAATTCATTTACACTGAACATTTACATAATGCAAAATATGGTATTTTAAAAGTGTTCATATTGTTTTTATAAATGTTAAAGTACCCTTTCGAAGCTTTCAATATTGTGAAAATACTGTAAATCTTGCCTACAGTAATCAGGAAGGAATTTTGAAGTCAACAAAGGTGCAACTTTGCTTGGGATTACTTCCGTAATGCAGCACTTTTGTCTCGACATGCACTTATGTGAGGTATTTTTCATTCCATGTGATAAGTATTCAGCTTCCTGGTTCATAACTAGCACGCAAGTCCTGTAGAAACCTGTTCCAGATTTCTCATGAAAGACTCACTCATACTCTTTCATCACTCTGTTGTTTTATTCTAGAAAAATAAGAGGACATTACAGCTCTTTTTTTTTTTAGAGTGCTTCAGTTTGTTTGCTATACAGGCCAAAAACATATCTGAAATAATTCTCACTGCATATTTTGAGTCTCATAAAAACAACCAATATGGTAACTTGAGCCTTTGAATCAAAACAAACACGTGTACTCTACATCGAAAATGTATGAGAGACCCAGTATTAGGTATTATTAGCATACTATCTGACTTCATGTCTTCTGAATTACTTGATCAAATTCAAAACAAGTTGTAAGCATTTAAAACGCTCATAATTCGATTAAGGTTACTTTTCTTATCAGTTACACTGTAAAAAACGTTTAGTTGGCTTTACTTAAATAAAATGAGTAAACCTTTTATCTTAAAAGTATTAGGTAAATGAACTATATGCATAATTATACAAATTGTGAACTTAATAGATTTAAGTTACAATGGGTTACTCATTTTTAAAGTAAAGTATCTTATTGCTTCTTACAATGTACCTGATTGTAAATAAAAGGGTAAACAAAAGTATATATAACAAGAGAAATATGTGTACACAGTCAGAAAAGAAAAGAAACAGCATTTTTTATAAAAACATTCCTCTACATGTCATCTCCATGTCATGATTCCATTTCCCTGTAACCTGTAATCAGTACTAGAAATCAATTTGAAGTAATTTACCCATCATCACTCGATTTAGACTATAACTTCTTTGTAGAAAAATATATTTTTATATACAAAACTAGTTCCTTTCACAAGGAGTGAGAGACAGCAAATGAAGGCCTTGGAAATACCATTCAATCATCGGGAAATGGCAAATATTATACTACAAATATACAACTGGCAAGAATAATTATACCCTACACTACCGATCATACGTTGGGGTCAGTATGATTTTTAAATGTTTTAAAGTAAGCTTCTCCTGCTCACCAGGCTGCATTTATTTCATCACAAATACAGTACAAACTGTAAAATTGTGAAATGTTATTGCACTATATATATAAATTAAAATATGTTCAAAAGTAGATTATAATTTAATTTAAACATTTATTACAGTGATTTTAACAATGAATTTTCAGCTTCGTTACTCCAGTCTTCAGAGTCATATGATCCTTTAGAAATCATGCTAATAGTAATCATCATTATTATTATTAATAATAATAATTTCATTGTAATAATAATTTCATTTGAAACTACATACAATAAAAAACTGTTATTTAATAAAAATTTTAAAAAATGTTTACATTTAATAAATGCCACCTTGATGAACAGAATAATTTTCTTTAAAAAAATGACCCTAAACTTTTGACCGGTAGTGTATATGCATCTGCTGGGTATTTATCTCTTGATCTCAGTATATATACAGTTATATATACAGTTAAAGGCAAAATTATTAGCCCTCCTGTGTCTTTTTAAAATAATTCTACTGGAGAAAGTCTTATTGCTTTTGGTTTGGCTGGAATAAAGCAGTTTTTACATTTAAAAAAAGTGTAAGGTCAATATTAGCGAACACTTATTTTGATGGTCCATTTGAGTATTAGTAGACTGTCTGCTTAATATCTGTTGATACTGCTCCTTCAACAGACATTTAACTGACTATAAGAACTTTGCAAGTACATGTCAATTTACACTAACCCTAACCCCAATTTAACAGTCTACTTATAATCTAATGAGAATTAGTTGGCATGTAGATGCAATGTAACAAATTCAACAAACGGACCATCAAATAAAGTGTGACCCAATATTATTAGCCCTCTTTGGAATTTTTTCGACAGAACAAACCACTGTTTTCCAATAACTTGCCTAATTAGCCTATATTTCCAAATATTTAAGCCTTTAAAGTGCACTTTAATCTGAATACTAGTATCTTGCAAAATAACTAGTCAAATATTATATAGTCTTCATTGCAAAGACAAAGAAATTGCTTATTAAAAACTATTATGTTTACAAATATGTTGAAAAAAAATTATTTCCTTCAACAGAAATTTAAAAAGTTCAAAAGTCTTGTTATAACCCTTTCCCTTGCTATAACCCTTGTTATAACCCAGAGAAAGTATAATTTACTTTCACCGACTATTTCAATAAGTGCTCTATAAAGGGTTAAGTTGCTGAAATACTGAAACCATTGTAAACTAAGATATAGTCATAGAACAAAACATCTTTGGTGCTAATGGTACTTTCAAAGGAGTGCGCAACCATAAGGATCAAACATTTTAAACAAACTGTTAAACTTATCTTTTGTTTTTACAGCATATTTAAACAGAATAAAAAAACATTGGCCTTGTTGTAATGGGTTTAAAATTTGCATTAGCAATGTAAATATGCAAAGAAAAAAAAACCCATGGTCTAGAATTACATGTCCTCTAGGTACCCAGCGGGTACCTTGATGTCAAACAACATCAAAAAGCACATCAAAAAACATGTCAAAAATTCTAATCAATTTGAAATCAACAGAGTCAAAATTACATTAAACTGACATTCAGCTTTTCGACCTCAAAGTAGTCAAACCATTTGAGGAAACCGATTGCAAAAACCATTAAGTTCAAAACTAATCCTAATGAGTACTGTGAACTTACTCCATTTAAGATAAGTAATGAGGTATTTAATTAACTCATACCTTCAACACTGATTTCAAACTCTTTTCAAATGAGTAGAATTAACTTCAACCCAGGCTCATTCTGAAAACGTACTCCACGGACGTTTCTAGAGACCACGAAATACGTCCCGGTGGTATGTTTTTCTGCAGTTTTTGCGAATCCCCAGAGTTCGCTGTGTACGCTTTTTGAGATCTCAAATTTCCCTCGCGAGTGCCATTCGCGCCTGCTGTTCTCATGTAAACCCACCAGAGGCCGCTGTCGACTCACTTTTTGACAGACTTTCTGACTGACTGAGCGAACGATCGGCTGACCCACCCTCCCCCCTCCCTAAACCCCACCAATTTTATCGATTGACCCGCCCACCCCTTCCCTAACCCAACCAACTCGTTTCAAAAGCAATCCAAAAAAAGAAAAGCCCTCGTTTTTAGATTTGACCACATTCTCACCCTGCTATTCACTTGTATGCTTTATATTTTGGATTCTGTTTTTGTCTTACCTGCTTTATGGAACCTCTCTTCACCAGACTCAAACCCCTGTCTTTGTGGTCAACTCCTCTCTGCATCATACGTGGCGCACTAACTGGACAAACTGGTTGCAATCGGAATGCCGTCCATACGGAGGTAAGCGGTCAGCTGGTAAGCGCGAAAAGGAACGGCTTCACACCGCCCGGTAGCATTCGTTTAAAAAAATGAAATGCAGCCATACGTACCTCCGCCTACGTAATTCGCTGCCTTCAGAAATGTCCGCAGGGCTACTTTTTACAATGAGCCTGTGTTGATTAACTTTCAGACAGTTTTGAGTTAACTACACTCATTTCATTTGATAAAGTTGACTGCTGGGTTTTACAGTGTATGTAAATTTGCAATTGAAGCTTTCAGATTAATACAATTCTTATTTCTTACAGTACAATACTTTTTGTGTCATTATTTTGGTGGTCAAAAGGTCATCGATGCGTGGATGTTAAATAGATGTAAAAGGTTTTGACATCTAATCGATTTGCATTTTCGACGTCATGCTAAATGTTGTTTTGACATCACAGAGTTTTCAGGGAAGTCTGTCCAAATCATCAGAGTTAAAAGAGTAAAACCTAATCTTAAAGTCTTAACTCTAAACAAATAGTGAGCATTTGCATAGTTCCAGTAACTGGTCAACTTCCAAATGAATGATTCATTGTGCTGGCTCCCCCGGTGGCCTGAGACGCTTACATAAACGTCATCCACAAAGAGGATCTGTGGTTTGGAAATTGAAGGATGATTCATTGCGACTCCAAAGGTTATATGCAAAGAGAATGAAATGTTTTACTTATGTGCAACACAGTTAGACAGCGTGATATGAAAAGTCTATTTCAACAGCCGGTGGGATATTCAAAAAGGCCCAAGCAGTGTCCTGTAACGGGACTGTTTGGCCGGCAACATGGGGGAATTTCAGAGCTCCACATTCATTAAGTGTTCGCTCAGTGCTGATGCTCGTGCTCCATTGTTCCCCTGTGTTTTTTGATACGTCTTGAAAAGCTTTATAGGGATCATCCCTTGCGATTGTGTGATCATGATGAAACAGAGGAGGATACAGTGGATTGGCACTGGTGATTAGATTTTGCCTGATCACCTTGTCGTCTGCATCAACATCAGAAGAAAGTTTCACAAAACCATCTACAACATCTCTCTTTCCGCAACAGCACTGAAAGCCTGATATCCTTCATCCGGAGAGTGATCAGCAGGAAAGTTCTGCGGGCTCTTAAGAATATCAATGGAGTTTTCCAGCTTAAATACGGAGTCTGAGACTTTCCTATCATCAGAATGATCACAGTTCAGATTCAAAAATGAAGAATCATCAGTGGATCCTTCCAAATATGACTTGTTGCTGAAAACCGATGAACCCGAGCAGTTGCCCGAATCTCTGTTAGCACAATTCCTTTCCTTTGAAGAAGACTCAACACTGTTGTATGGCATCTCAGTGAATTGACTGGGTGGTGTGTTCAATGTCAACCGTAAGAAATCTTTAGCCATTGCGAGTTCAATTTGTGATCGGAGATCTTGCATCGGATTGCTACCAGAATCACAGATGGCCTGGCCATAATCCCCTGGTGATGATTCAAGACTGTGAGAACTTCTCTCATTGTTTGGGTTCACATGTAATTGTGAGATCCTGTAGAAAGACAGATATGTTGAGGTGTAATTGAGAAGACATAGAATGTCACTAAGCATGATTACAGTGTATAAATAAAATAACATACAATTTCTTTTCCTCCTCGAGGTCTAGATTTAGAACCTCAACGTGAATTGGGGAGACTGCATTGAAGAAAGTAGGCAAAACATGACCCTATGAAACATGAAGGAAACACGAGGAGTTATTATGACTCACATTATAATAAACTATGACATTAAATATGGTGGCTTGAAAAGGCCAACATACTGTTATACTACATTAACTTATTCTTCTTCCGTCTTCTTCTGAAGGCGGTCACATACCAGAAGCGCCGCGTAGCGTCATACATTTCAGAATTCTAAACATAGGTTCTATCAGGGTACACACACCGGCGCCACAAGTGGGCGGCGCCCAGCCACGACTCAGGATGCTGTTCATATTCCTGCCGCGCCACAATGCGCCATCTGATTAGTTTCATGTTAAATATCATGCGAATGTGCGCATCTGGTGTGTAATACTTTTAACTGTCATGTGCGCGCCCATGTTGCGGCGCTTCTGGTGTGCGACCTGCTTTAGACTATTTTAAGAACTCATCTCCTCTTAGACCGTTCATACTACAACCACCAAACTTACTCCAAACCTCCAACCTATACTGAATTAAGTTGCTATATCTTTTCCAACTGATCCAACTTATGGTTTTTTGAAAACTGTCCTGGAAAATTCGGAAAAGTCCCATTGACTTAACATTGGACCAAACTTTGTGACCTCATAACTTTGCACCACACTGTCATACAGACTTAAGCTTACTCTCATTTACCACAGACTACCAATCTGCCAATCACTGATGACCTTTCAATTTACTAGCCACATCCTAGCAACCACTTTCGGCACCCTAGCAAATGTCCCATAGAGTTATTATAAAAAACTGCCATTGACCATACCAATCCCTTCTAGAAACATACTAACACACATACTAATCATACTAGCAACATGCCAATTCATACTAAATTCATGCTAACAACATACTAATTTGTGCTAGGTTCATTTTTGTTAGCAACTGCTTAGCAACTAGAAAGTGAAGAAAGTGAAAGTGAACAGCGGACGGGGGAGGAGGGCGGTTGAGAAGGAGGATCTGTAAAATTAGGTGCCGGATCAGATTTCAGATGTTCCGGCACAAATTAAGCCCTAGTTATAACTGTTTCAAACTTCTTAAAACTACTTCAATGATTTAAACTTTGAGATTACTTAAACTTTCAGACTCAGCTTTCTCAAGATGCCATAGAGTTTGTCTACAAGCTTTACTTTTCTAGTTGATCATTGTTTTCACCTTATTTCCAAAATTGTCTATAATTGTCGGCTTGGCGATCTTGTCCCACCAATTTGACTTCATCCTGTAATAAAGAAATAAAGTGCGTCAGGACTTGTTAAGGTTGCGTAAAGGAATAGTAATAAGGCTAAATGAAGAGTGATGGTGAGACAAGTCTTACCTCAAAACACAGATGAAGATCATACAAATGATGATGAGTAAACCAATACACAATTGTGGAACCACCAGTTTGACTATTTCAGTTGGTAATGGTGCTGTGGAACACATACAGATTGATAAGCATTAATAGACTATCACCACACAGTCAGTTGCTGCAGTCTAACATGTCCGAAAATTCTTTGTGTCATTCATCTGACATTCCAGTTGTTATTAAAAACATATTTATTGGTTAAGAAAATGAATATTTGGTACAGGAACTCCACTGCTGTTTCCACGATCGGAAAGTTTCAGTAATATAAACCCCATTCATTTTCTTAACCAATAAATATGTTTTTAATAATAACTGTTAAACCTTTGAAGACAGACAGCTTTAAGCTTATGTGCTTATATCCATCTGTTTGCATGAATTAAACTTAATTATAAAAAAACAACCATGTTCAATGCAGAAAAACTACATTACCCATGATCCTGTGAAGATAATTCAACCAATAAGAGAGTTGCAGTGAACATAGTATGGCAAACAAGACCTTCAGCCTCACCCACTGCCATGTAGCACCACTACATACTTTATTACACTACATGCACATTTACATTTCATACAAGCTATATCTGAAGTAGACTATTAACAGCTGAGCAATTTCTGAATTATTTATTTAATTGCATCATATATATTATTGTAATGTCTTAATGATGATAAAACAAAGGATATTGCTCACAAATTTGGATTATAGGGCTGCATGACATAAACTGAATCACTGAATCAACAGTTCAGTCTTTATTACTGTGCTACATCTGGGAATAACCCCATAATTAGCTTGGGCTTCAAAGCAATGCAAAAACCAAACTCCTATATCTACATATAGCTATACAATATACAAAAGAGAGAGAACAACTTGAAGCAAGATTTATCTACATTTCTCAATCCATTTAGTAATAGTTTAAAATGTCTGCTGAGAAAACTCAATGCCTTCTTTTAACAAATATGGAGAATTGCTCTCTTCAAAACGCCCTTTATGATTTATCATTACACAATCTCTGTTGCCATCAAATGGTGGAACAATGTAGCTTGAACTGTCAATCACTACAAACACTCACCATTTTGCAAGACAAAGTATTTTTATTTAATAATACTGTAATTCATATAAAATGACCTTTACTGAACAATAACATTTAACAACATAACAATTCTATGCAAATCAGTCAAAAGAACAATGGCTGCGTTTTCATATAGTAGTAAGCCTAAGCATATTAAGCCTAATGCATACAAAGTTCTAAAACAGTAATACTACAGTCAAATCTGTTTGCTCTGGAACAAATAACAGATGACCATGACAAAATATTGCAATTAGATATAACCAAAACAAATGACATTTCACATTTAACCCTTATAGAGACATACAACTGATTCCAGAATAAGTGTCCATCAGATGGATGCTTTCTGCAAGGAACACCTGCTGTTGCGCTTAAAATCCTATTTTCAAAAACACTGAAACATTTTAAATGAGTGAAAAAATAATAATAAATAAATAAATATATATATATATATATATATATATATATATATATATATATATATATATATATATATATATATATATATATATATATATATATATATATATATACACACACAGTGCTTAACATAATTGAGTGCACCCTATTTTGAGATGAATCTGTGAACATGGGTCATATATTTAGGTGCATTTCAACAAAACATATTTAGTAAACAGATATATTTAATGAAATCATATTTAGGCCCCAAAAAATCTTCAGAAATGTGAAAAAAATACATTTAAATTCATGTGAAGTAATGGGAAAGAAAATTACAAACTACACAATTTCAACAAACTTTTAAACATTTTTGTTTCCCTTTGCATTTGGCTCTTTTTAAAAATATCATTCAATATTTTTCCCTAACATATAAATGTGGGTGTACTCATTTTGGACCGTTATCGTTAGTTATTTTGTTAGATAAGCTGCAGATCTGGCTTCAGCACTGACTAATCTAATGTATATGCACAAATATAATATTGTATAGTTTCCAATAGAAAATATTAATCTAAATGAGAGATTTGTGAGGGGTGAACTTATATATGCTGTATATATACAGAGCGGGCCATTTATATGGCTACACCTTAATGAAGTGTGAATGGTTGGTGATATTAACGTCCTGTCTGTGGCACATTAGTATATATGAGGGGGCTTGTTAATAACCCATGAAAGAATAAGGTTACGTTAAAACCAAGCACACCATTGTTTTTTCTTGTGAAATTCCCAATAAGTTTATTAAGGTGTCTCCATATAAATGGCCCACTCTGTAAATATATATATGTATATATATATTTGAAAAGAAAAATTATAAGGGAAAATTTTTCTGAAACCAGTGCCTCAGACCACTCGTGCAAGTCAATGAAAATGGCATTAATAATTATTTCACTGTAATACTGTAATAGCACTGCGCAGTAGACTCCTGGTCCATTTTTTTATTTCTAATATTTTATTTACAATATTTGTTACATACTTTTAAAAGTTTAAGATAAATAGATTTACTGTACTTACCAGTGGTGAAATGAACTGCTTCACTCTGATCACTATATATCTTCTGATCATTGTAGTCTGAGCTCATTTTTGCTGTCAGAATGTATTCAGTTTTTGGCTGGAGATTAGTGCCCACGATGTCATGGAATCCAACAGTGTTTGCCACCTTTCTGGAAATCTGTATAGACAATGTTTGTTTTTATTTTATTTATGAAAAATCTACATAAAGTTTAAGTCAGAATTATTCACCCCCTTTGAATATTTTTTCTTTTTTAAATATTTCCCAAATTATGTTTAACAGAAAAGGGAAATTTTCACAGTATGTCTGATAATATTTTTTCTTCTGGATACAATAACTTGCCTAATTACCCTAACATGCCTAGTTAATCTAATTAACCTATTTAAGCCCTTAAATGTCACTTAAGCTGTATAGAAGTGTCATAAAAATATCTAATCAAATATTATTTACTGTCATCATGGCAAAGAGAAAATAAATCAGTTATTAGAGATGAGTTATTAAAACTATCATGTTTAGAAATGTGTTGAAAAAATCTTCTCTGTTAAACAGAAATTGGGAAAAACACAGGGGGGCTAATAATTCTGACTTCAACTGTAAGTACAAAAACATTTTATATCATCTATATGCCATCTTCCTTACTGTTTCATTTTCTCCTATGATCCCATAGGTCAGAGTTATAAACAAAAAATTTGTAAAGACATCCTTTTGCTTATAGCTATCATTCCAGGTAACATGAAAGTTTCCATTTTCTATCTTCTCCACAAGTAACACTGGAGGTTTTGGTTTGACTGCAGAAAAAGAAAACTCATTTTAAACATGTCTGTCAATGCTAAAAAATTCCTTCTATTTCTATAAAAGGCTAAACAAGCATTTATACTCACTATAATCTATAGTCTTGAAATCCTTTCGTAATAAAACCTTTGTTCCTTCCAGAAGTGAAGCTGAGAAGATCTCTTCTGTAATAAAGCCTTGCACTTCAATTTTGCATTCACAAATGGCATTGTGATGACTTCTCTCAAAGATGCAAGAATACCTATTTATTCTGGAGGAAACGTTCAGCATGTAAATTTATTACGAAATAAACAGCTTGTTAAAAATAGTTAAGGAGGAATAACAGGCAAGTACAAACACTCACTCATATGCTAGTTTTTGTGTGGCGTTCAGCTTGTATCCAGAGCAACTTCTGAGACTTTCAGGAGAGAACCTGCATGTCATTTCTTCCTCATAGTCATTAAAACAATTCAAGTCTTTAATGGGATCTGAAGAACATACAGAGATGGGAAATACAAGATAGGAAAAGGTTAAAAACATGCAACATTTGAAATTCCCTGATAGCACACATGTACATCACAGAGACGTCTATGTGATGTTTGTGTTTACATGTGGAAGACATTTATTACAGTGCTTGCTCATCAGCAAAATAGGGCTGCACAATATTGGAAAAATTGTACATTGTGTTTTTTTTTATTATGCGGTATTTATTGCAATACGAATACGATTTCACCAGATGAGTTGAAAAACTGTAAAGAATTTATAATTTTAAATTGATTGGGATGATTCTGTAGGGAAGTGCAAGAAATATAACTGTCGTGATCTCCAGCGATCCGTTCTTGACAGATCGCTGGTGAGCTACAGCTATGTTAAGGAACTACAAATCCTGTCATGCACCACACACACACACCTGTTTCCGGAACTCTGATGATTACATGCACACAGCTGTAGCCCTTCATGGACTGATTACATGGACTACTTATTCACCACACAAACACTTGTTCAGCACGAAGTCATTAATGTTGAAATAATGTTTGTATGCTTGTCCTGATGTTTCTTTGTTTTTTCCTGTTTGTATTTTTGACCACAGCCTTGTTATATCGTTGACCCTGTTTAGTTGCCTATTTTGACCATTGCCTGTTTTTGACTACGTTCCTGGATTGTCCTTTTTGTACTAGCCTCATATGTTTTTGATGTTTGCCTGCATGAATAATCTTATTAAACTGCAATTGGATCCTTACCCATGATGTCCCTCGCCTTGCTCCCGGACGGAGTTTTCATTTTATAAACAATTCAACAAAGCTAATGATTATTTATTTATCAGAAGTTACAAACAGTACATTTGCTTATGCCTAAATCCTTTTAAAACCCTCACACAGTCACAGGCCTCAAAAAACACTAGCAAAATGATTAATTATAATCCAGACTCAACATTTCGTATGCTTGAGATGTGACTAGGCATGGGCCAGCATAAGATACTGATGGTGTGAAAACCTTGGATAAAAATATCACGGTTTCACAGTATTGTGATTACTGGTCTAAAACATGTTCCTTGATGTCTGGCTAAAAAACTTAAAACTTATTTCCCCTTTGAAACCACTATATATTTTATTTTGAGAAACATTTTAAGTATTCTGGAGCAGTAAACATGTCACACTAAATAATTCAAATGGATTATTGACTGTTGTCCTAAAAAAAAGCTAAATATGAAAAAACAAACAAACAAACAAAAAAACGTAAATAAAAAATATTACCGTATAGCAGAAAATTTTGGTGGTTTTAAAACCTTGACTTTTTCAAAACACGGTATACCTTGAAAATGGTTATCGTCCCATGCCTAGATGTGGCTATTGGGAAGGAACTCATTACGATATCGATGCTGAAACGACGTAATGTGCAGCCCTACTGCAAAACGTCAATTAGACATCTATTTTCAAATATTAAATAGACATTTAGAATATGTAGCCTATTTAAGATTTGCTCATTCATCAGACGTTTAATAGACATTTATCAGACTTTTGAACACAGCAGATGTTTTGCAGACTAAATAATCTTTAAAATAGGCTACATCTTGATTGAGGTAAAGTTGGTTTTATATTCTCACATTCGTTCAGTGACAACTTGTGACATGTTCCCTATATTGTTTACATGGTACTTTGAATATTCAGCTTAAAATCACTTGTAAATATGACTCAAAAACAACATTGGCGCTATTTAATTGATAGTAAACAATATTGTATTTTCAAAGTCATTGGTTGCTAATATGATTTCAATATTTAGAGTTTGCAAATACTTTTCTGAAATTATATTATTAAGGAGAAAGTCTGAATGTGTCAATATAAAACCAACTTTACCTCAATCACATCTTGCAGGAGTCCGTGTGTATGTAGAAACATTTCTGATGACTGGCAAAAGATGTTGTATAATTCCTTATAATTCATCATGGTAAATGAATTAGAATAAAATTAGCATCCGAGTAGATCAGTAAAGGCTATTGTTATGCTTTTTCCTTCACTAAAACTATCCCAGCCGGCACAGGATGTCAATATAACATCAACATGATGCCAAATTGACGTTGTACCCCAATGCCTGGGACATTGCATTTTGTTTGGAAATGAAAGTCGGGTTGACATCAGAGCTCAATGTCAGGCCGATGTAAATGTCCAATGTTGGACAGATGTTGCTGTTTGGTTACTTTCCAACGCAACCTAAAATCAACCAAATATCAATGTCATGTTGCGTCGTTATTGGACATCAAAATAACATCGTCTTTAGATGCAGGCAACTAAGGTCTAACTTAATATTAACATCTCATGGTGTTGTGTGTCTGCTAGGATAAGACATAAAAAAAAGTGCAGAGATTTGATATTATTGGTTACCAGGGGTTAAGCAGCTACTTAGGGCCCTAGGAAATCTGGGGGCCCCCAATAAATATCTAGATGTATAAATTATACTTATAAACTATATATAATGCTGTTTTCTATTATCTTTTGTATGGTGAGAGTCAAACAAATACAATTTTAAAGTAATTAAATAATATTTAATATATAATACATTTTATTATTTATATAATAATGTAATGTTATGTAATAATGATATTAGAAAATAAATTATCATTAGATCTGCACAAATTCGTCCCCAATCATGGAGCAGTCCAGCAGTCAAATTTATGCGTTTATTTTTTAATTATCATTTAAAATGTAGACAATGCATTAAGATTAAATGTAGAAAATACGTTTGAGAGATATATAAAAAAGCTAAATAAATGAAAAATGAAATAAAAGTAGAAAGGGTGCATTTTAGGAAGTTTGGGCCCAGTATAGCAGAAAATTTTGGTGCTTTTAAAACCTTGACTTTTCTAAACCACGGTATACCTTGAAAATGTTTATTGTCATATGCCTTGATATGACTATTGGTAATGATCACATTGTAATATCGATGCTGAAACGATATATTTTCCAGCCCTACTGCAAAACGTCAATTAGACGTCTTTTTTCAAAAGTTACATAGACATTTATAATATGTAATCTCATCATTTAAAATGTAGAGACTGCAGTAAGATAAAATGTAGAAAAGACGTTTGAGTGATATAAAAAAACTAAATAAATTAAAAATGAAATAAAAATAGAAAGGGTGCATTTTAGGACTTTGGGCCCCATGGCTGGAATTGCTTAGGGCTCCTAAATCACTAAATCTGCCCATTGGTAACTACTGATAGCAACATATAATATCGACACATTATATCTAAAATAGCCTTATAAATAGTCCATCTAAGTCATCAAGCAATACAAAAATTAAATGAAAAAAAAAAAAGTTAAATAAAGGTTTACCGTCACATAGTGCCTGGCAGACGAGTGTAAGGATGATCTGGCAAAGAAGAAATAAGGAAGACATCCTATATCCTGCATGAAAACACACAGAATAAATCTTACAGAAATAAAATTCACAGCACCAAACGGTTAACAAAACATGATTCCTCGCCAAAAATGCAGCAGAGTATATATATATTCACTGTACCTATATGTTTCCTCGTTCGCTAAGTAAAACATAAGAAACTTTGCTTCTCTGTAGATCAACTAAATTGTTTTCGTCACGAAAATGCCACACAAAAAGTCCAGACGAGCAGTTCAAACTGTGGAAATTTCAGTCTGCTGGTTGCTTCCCTATTCGCAAACGAAACATTGAACTTCATCAAAAAGGGCGTATCAAACTTTCCTGGAAGAGACGCGGACGACCATCTGTTCCACTGACTCCAGACCTGCTCGCGCCCGCGCTGTTCTCTCTCACACACACACAGTGATCTCACGCTCACACTGATCTCTAACCTGCTCTTTCACACACTCAGAAAAAAAGGGAAAGCAGAATTCCACGGAAAGCCGTCATGTAGTCTGCGTTACAGCCTGTTGTTTGTGAGTTAGTCAAGCGCAAAAGGAAACCATCCGAAAGCACACAGGGCTCCCAAAAAATGGAAGTGTGAAACGACTAGACTACATTTAAGAGAACTTTTTTTTTTTGGTTTTGCAATTACCTGTTTCACTTCTTTCATAGCTACATATGAAATTAGGTTATAGTTTCCATTGTCTTCAACGCTCTTTTCAGCAGTACAAATGAGATGCTAATGTAGTTGTTTTTATCTGTATGTTTTCTGTATTTGGAATAATTTTAATGTTGAATTTGTCTTTTTATCATTTTAATATTTTTTAAATTAATTTTATCGTAGTTTTTATTCATTTATTTGTGTGCTAGATTCAGTTATTTTTGTAGTTCAACTATATTAATTTGATAAATTAATGTAGATTTATTTTTCGTACATTTTTGTAATATTTTGTTTATGTCGGAGCATTTAGTTAACCAAATCAGGAAGACGGACACCCAGAGGTTTAAAGAGTTTAAATGTATTAATTACGTTAAATAGCCTATTTAAAGGATCCATATGCGTGTTACTGAAGTCATATGGCAATGCTGTATGGAGGCTCATCGGTGACGTCTAGTGGATGGAAATTGGTATAGATTTATTCATTTTGTTGATCTATTAATTATTCAACTTAGGTTAGCCTTAAATTTTAAGGAATGCCTTATATAATCCCATTTTTTAAAATGACATTATTCATTAATTTTCTTTTCGCCTTAGTTACTTTAATAATCAGGGGTCGCCACAGCGGAATGAACCACCAACTTATCCAGCATATGTTTTACGCAGTGGATGCCCTTCCAGCTGTAACCCATCGATCACTGGGAAACACCCATACACTCTTGCATTTACACACATACACTATGGCCAATTTAGCTTATTCAATTAGCTCATGTCTTTGGACTGTGGGGGAAACCGGAGCACCCGGAGGAAACCAACGCGAACATGGGGAAAACATGCATACTCCACACAGAAATGCCAACTGACCCAGCTGAGGCTTGAACCAGCAACCTTTTTGCTGTGAGGTGACAGTGCTACCCACTGCGTCCCCGTGGTGCCCCAAAATGACATTATTAAAGACAAATAAATTCTTGTGATGTGTGTTCCATGTTGATGATCATGCACTGTAAAAAAAGTTGCGTTTTTGTTGGGACAACATGAAGGAATTAAGTTAGCTTATTAGTTTAAAAAAATGGAAGTGTATTGAACATAAAACAATTAAGTTGTTCCAAAAAAAAAAAAAAAAAACCTCAAGATTTGTGTTGTTTCAGCTCATTTTAAATATTAAAAGTTTTTAACAAACAGCAAATGTTATTTGTGAGTGTGTGTTGCTCTTTTATCGGTTAATTATATATGTGCAAACCAAAATTAATATCCACATTATACATTAATCAGAATTTAGTTTTATCTTTATTTATTTATTTATTTATTTATTTATTTATTTATTTATTTATTTATTTATTTATTTATTTATTAATTTTAGGCTCAATCACAAAGAATCAGTGCTTCAGCTAAAAAATTCTTCTGTAATATTCTAAAGAATGGTGTTTGAGTAAATTAACAGCATTTTTCATTCTTGGGTGATGCGCTGCTGTCCAATAAAATAATAATTTGTACTCTGTGAGTGGTGATACTATGTTTAATAATATTATGTATTCCATCATCAAACTGAAGTGTTGCCTGCTGTGTTTCAGGTAATTCTCTAAGTCAGTTATCATAATATTTTTTTTTAAACGGGGGTCCATAAGGGTATGTTAGATGGTCCAAAAATTGTTTATTTAATTCTATTAATATTTATATTATATTAATCACTTACAAATAAGTAAAAAACAAACAAAAACAAAAATGAAACTACATGAACTATATACATTTATCTATTACTGTACATATAGGCGGGTGTCTTTCAGGAAATGTTCAGAAAGACAAGAAATGATGACCCAACAGATGAGTAAATATCATAAGTAGCATGTGCCGAAAAACAAAAAGGAAGGAAATGCTTCCTGGAATTTTAAGGGAAAATTAAAAAAAATATTATTTTTTTAAATAGTACAGAAGGGGCAGTAATCCAACAAAAAGGACGGCATCTGCCATTGAGGACGCAAAGAAGAAGAAGAACGCAAACCACGTGGCAGGAAGTGTTGTTTCTAGTGGGAACCCGCGAATATTACACGAACTGACAGCTCGTCCGTACAATTGAAAACAGGTTTGTTTACGAGGAACAAACGTCGCTTCACTAAAACCATTTACGTCTCTCTTTGAGTGTTCAGTCGTTTTATTTTAAGTGGAATTTTGCATTGAGTTACCAACGTTACCACATAAAAATATAGTACATGTAACGTTATAGTATTTTAAAAATCTTTTTTAGAAAACACTACAGTGTTTTTAAACCGAACTATAGTGAAGAGTATTATACTGTATATGATAGTATTTAAATAAAAGTCTTTGTTAACGAAGGCAACATATAAATTATAAATACTGTAACGTTAGTATACTTGAGTTTTTACTACAGTAAACTGTGGTGTATTGTAGTGGTAAATAAAATGCCACATAGTTGTAGAAAACAAGTGTATTTGGTCATTTGTTTATATTAAGTTACCAATGGTTTTGTGTTACCACAGCAGATTAATTCTGCTAAATAATATAAAGTGCTTTACCATAGTACGGTTTTTCATATTTTGTGATTCATGTTTTTATTTATTATTTATGCTTTTGAGTTGCATTATGAGACCTTGGTCCTTCTTCCGTTCACCTTTAACCTTAAAAAGGTGTAAAAAGTGACTCTTATGAACTTTTTTAATAGTTTAAAGTGATATATTGTCTGGCTTGGTGTTGTATATTTTGCTGCAAAAACCTTGTAATAAGCTGCCAGTATGCTTACTGTTATTTTACAGATTTATTTCTCTCTATTATTTTTTATACATTATATTATTTCAAACTACTCAAATGTCAATAAAAGCCAAAGGTTTTATGTTGATGCATCATGCAGGTTTACTTGTTTCAAGTCGATTCTTGCTCATGTTTGCTTGAGTTTGGGAAATTTAGCTTATTTGCACATGTGTTTTCCAGCTGAAGAGGACATTTAGCAGTCATGTCTAGACAGATGGGTGACGGACACAGGCTGTTCCTGCAGAACATGATGACCAACGGCATCGTCAGTGCAGCTCAGGCTGGAATGCTCCACAAGAAGTGCTGCGAGCTCCATGGAGGTATGAAGAAAACACTCACGCCGATAGGGATAGAGTTCACCCAAAAATTAAAATCCTGTTTTCATTCCAAACCAGTTTGAGGTTTTTTTTTTTGTTTTTTTTTGTTCAGTTGCACATAACAGTAGATATTTTTTATAGAATGTTGGAAACCTGTAATTATTGACTTCCATTCTAGAAAAAACAAATGCTATGAAAGTCAATAGTTACAGGTTTCCACTATTCTTATCTTCTTTTGTGTTAAACAGAACCCAAACTGGTTGGAAGAAGTGAAAAGTGATAAAGTGATGATAGGATTTTCATTTTTGGGAGAACTGTCGCTTTTATACAGTATTTCTCAATCCCTTGGGCCCCACTGATCTGCATATTTCACTTCACAATGTTCATTCTTGGATTTACACTACGGCATTACCTGCAGAATCCTACTAAAGAAACGTAAAGTGTGACATAATATAACTCACTGAATAAATACATTACAGGTATGTGCCAAAAAATTTGAATATCAAGGGAAAGTCCATTTATTTTAATAATTTGTTTCAAAAAGCGAAACTTGTTTGTTATTTTAGTTCACTACACACAAAGTGAAATATTTCAAGTCTTTATATCTTTCAATTTGAATGATTATGTATTAAAGATGAAAAAAACCTTAAATCCAGTATTTCACAAAATTTGAATATTTCATATGACCAATAAAAAAGGATCTTAAACACCTGTTGGCCTACTGAAAAGTGTGTTAACGTACTGTATTATGTCCTTGGTGGGCCTCCTTTGCACAAATTACAGCATCATGTAATGGCATGGAGGCCTTGAACTCGTCTGCATTTCGGGGTCTCTGTTCCCTTATCTTCCTCTTGTTAATAGCCCATAGATTTTCAATGGGGTTTAAGTCAGGTGTTTTCAGTCAGTTTCTAGTTTGCCAATTAAGAACAGGGATGCCATGGTCCTTAAACCGGGTACTGGTAGCTTTGGCACTGTGTGCAGGTCCCAAGTCCTGCTGGAAAATAAAATCATCTCCAAAAAGCTTGAAAGCAAGAAGTGCTCTAAAATGTCCTGGTATAGAGCTTCGTTGACTTTAGACATGACAAAAGACAATGGACCCACACCAGCATATGATATGGCTCTCCAAACCAACACTGACTGAGGAAACTTCGCACTGGACTTTAAGCACCTTGACTTTTGTTTCCCTCCGTTCTTCCTTCAGACTCCGTTCTTCCTTCAGATTTCCAGATTAAATACAAATTTTGCTTTCATCTGAAAAGAAGACTTGGGACCACAGTGAAACAGACCAGTACTTTTTCTCTTTAGCCCTGCACAGACACTTCTAACATGGTTTTTGGTTCAGTAGTGGCTTGACACATGGAATTCTACAGATGTAGCCTGTGTCATGCAGATGTCTGTATGTGGTGGTTCTTGATGCTCTGGCACCAGCTCTGTCACCCTTGCTTGACAATCCTCTCAAGGCTGTGGTCATACTTGTGCACTTTTTCCAGCCACATTTTCCCTTCTTTTTAACACAATTAATATACTTAGATACTGCACTCTGTGAGCATCCAGCTTCTTTTGCGATTGCTTTTTGAGACTTTTCCTCCTTATGGTGGGTTCCAACGAAATCAGCAGTCTTCCCCATGATTCTGAAGCCTACTAAGCCAGGCTGAGACAATTTCAAGGCTTTGCATTAATTAGTGGACTAGATTGAGACACAGGGAGCCGACAATGTTGAACTTCGTCATGATATTCTAATTTTGTAAAATACTGGATTTGAGTTTTTCTTTAATCTTTAATTATTATATTATATTAATAATTATCCATAATTATTAAAATGAAAAGAAATGGAAGGCTTGAAATATTTCACTTTGTGTGTAGTAAACTAATATAACACAAGTTTCACTTTTTGAAACAAATAATTGAAATAAATGGACTTTCCCTCGATATTCAAATTTTTTTGGCACATACCTGTATAAATGCACCCATCAACTTGAGAAACTCTGGCTTAATGTGTCCGAGTTGTAACCCTCTTGAGCATTGTCTGTCAGTTTCTGCATACAAAAGCTCTATATCAGATGCCAAAAGCAGACGAATGATACTAATTTGCAAAGCTAATTTGTCTCGCATACATCACAATATATCCACTGGAATTCTTTATATTTTATTAACTGATATTTAAGAGCAAAATTATTTTTATGTTGTTTCTGTGCCCCATAGCTGCTAACTGAATATCAGCTACTGTGTATAGATACAAGTGCTTTCTTTGAATTCTGTTTCTTTGTTTTATTCTAGGGCAAGAAAAAATTGATGATTTCATCAATGTTGTCAACACTCACCTTCAGCCCCTCTTTATGCATATCCGTAAAGGGATGTCGGAGGAGGATGGCCAGGAACATTTTGTTTTGGTTTGTTGAATCTAAAATACGTTCATGTTTAAGGAGAGTTTTTTATGCTGTCTACTCAATAAATGTGTTAGATATTATTTTTTGTTTTTGTATACTACTAATATATAATAGTAATGAAGTTATTTTAATAGAAATGAAATTATTTTAATCTGTTGTTCAGGTAAATATGGCAGAAACCGACATTACACGAATGGCTGCTGATTATGCGGAGAACGAGCTGGAGTTGTTCAGAAAAATAGTAAATACTTATAATATTTTTCAAATCTTATTTTATGTCTTAATATACAAATATTATTGCATACTGAATACATTTTAAAATTGTATTTATTTTTGTGATGCAGAAAAAAGTTATTTTTTGGCATTATTACTTCAGCCTTTAGAGTCACAAGATCCATCACAAATTATTCTAATACTGATTTGCTGTTCAGTATTATCATAATTAGTATTTTAAGAACGGTTCATTTTTTAACTGCTGATTATGGATTTTATTATTCACAGTTCACAAAAGGCATTTTGTATGTAGAATTACTAATTACTAACCTATTTTATTATTGTATATTGTATCTTGTCTGAACAATCTGCAGAAAAGTGTGGAAATTTGAGTCTGATCTTAGAACCGTTTATGAATGATCATGTGATACTAGAATAATGAAATCTTGAAATGCCATCACAGAAATAAATGACATTTTAAAATACATTTATATAGAAATAAAAAAAAAATAACTAAATAAAAAGAAAAAAACGTTGGCCATCTATAAATGGTTTCTTATCATCTCCTGTTTTGTCTTTATTCAGATGGATCTGATTGTGGAGTCTGATTCCGGTTCTGCCTCATCCACAGCAATTCTAAATTCTGCCGACAGGCTGATCTCAAAGAAATTAAAGAAAAAAGAAGCAGAGCTAGTCTTGAATAAATTTGTACAAGACAAATGGTTAAAAGAGGTATACTTTATTATTAGTATTATATATATATATATATATATATATATATATATATATATATATATATATATATATATATATATATATATATAAAATTTATGAACAATATCACATGAGTAGCAATGCGATACGGCTGTATATCGGCACTTGTGGGAGGCATGTGTTGGCACAGGCTGAGTGCCTTAGTGTCGATATACAGCTATATTGCACTACTACGTGTGTGATATTATCGTATAATACAAAAATATCGTATATAGAAAAAAGAAAATTAAACACGGAGAGTCTCATAAATCGTTTTGTATGAGGAACTACTTTCTTCTGCCATTCAATTAGATCTGCAGCATCAGAACAGCAGAAACCATTGTTGCTTGACACGTCACTTTAGAGCTAGTGTTTGAATGATTCTCTAGGGTAATGTCTAAAGTGATGCCAAAACAGGTGATTTTGCTGACATTTCAAGATTATAAAGCTGAACGCATGAAATGCCATCAGTCTACAGAGACTTCCCAATTTCTGCAATTGGAATATCACAATAATTAACCCCATAAAAGCCAGAGCAAAGAAAACACTACAGCACCACAAAATACAAAAGAGAGAGATTGACTTAAAATGTCACTTACCAGTTTTATTGTCGTGTTATTGTTCAGTCAAATTTGAAAAGCTGTGGTTTGAAATTTATGCTGTTTTTCTCATCTAAGGGCTTATTATGCAGTCTCTGTCGCCATATTGTGGCGGAACGTCAACCATCTTTGCTCTGCTCAGTATGGCAGGCGAACATGCTAAATCTCGGAAATTATGAATATTTAAAATAGGCAATATCCTTTTAAATAAACTGCATAGTTGTAATCTAAACAACTACATTCTTGCTTAAAAAGCCTCAAATGTACATTGTTGCCCAACAGCTGCAATATTTGTCAAACTGTAGTGAGTTTATTCATCTGCTGTTCCTGTATGTGGGCGGAGTAATACACAATGGTGAAGAGGCTGTACTAGTGCTGTTATTACGGGAAAATCGCATGGCTATCAGCCAATCAGATTCGAGAACCATACAGAACTGTTTTATAAACAGTTGAAGTCAGGATTATTGGCCCCCCTGAATGTTTTTTCTCCAATTTCTGTTTAACGGAGAGAAGATTTTTTTTCAACACATTTCTAAAGATAATAGTTTTAATAATTCATCTCTAATAACTGATTTATTTCATCTTTGCCATGATGACAGTCAATAGTATTTTACTAGATATTTTTGGAGACACTTCTATACAGCTTAATGTGACATTAAAAGCTTAACTAGGTTAATTAGGTTAACTAGGCACGTTAGGGTAATTAGGCAAGTTACTGTATATCGATGGTTTGTTCTGTTGACAGTCGGAAAAAATAGCTTAAAGGGGCCTTTTTGACCTTAAACTGCTTTTATTCTAGCTGACATAAAACAAATAAGACTTTCTCCAGAAAAAAAAAATCAGACATACAGTGAACATTTCCTTGTTTTGTTAAACATCATTTGGGAAATATAAAAAAAATCAACTAAAATTCAAAGGGGTGCTAATAATTCTGACTTCAGTTGTGTATAAAGAAAAATATGAACCATCATCATGGCACAAACAACTGAAGTAAACTATCCAAAATTAGTTATTAATACCATTAAATGTTGAAAATATATTCTCTGCATTAAAAAGCACTTAGAAAATATTTGAAGAAAATTTAGATTCATGGGAGAGCTTATCATTTTGATCTGTACGTCTATCACAGTTTCTATTATATTGAAATTTGTAGTTAGCAACAACTCACTCCTTTCAAAAACATCATTTTTGTTCTGCTTTTTTCTGCATTAGCAAGATGGTGAGTACACTCTAAGTGTTCGCTGCATTGTGGAAATGGAGCCATATATGCGCACAATATACCAGGACATGATCAAAGTGTGCTACGTGTGCCACAACATCGCCCTACAGGTAATAAATGACATGCACATGAGGAAAGATCATGAACCTTCAAAAAAACAGCCATAAGATTAGATTTTTAATTCCAGACATCATTTTTAAAAGAGCAGCACATGCAGAGTGATTGTTTTTATTTTTATACTTTTTCTTGATTAATAGTGTACTTTTATCACTTACACTACATGTAGTGCGGTTTATACTGTATTTGCATAGACCTAGTGACACTTTTATGCCATTTTCAGACATACCAAACAAAATTCTTTCCTTTTCTTTCAGTGCCAGGTATGTGAAAATCCATCATGTGAAATCAAGGTCCACCTTCCCTGTGTCGCTCGATATTTCAGAGCGCGCAGTGACCCTCATTGCCCTGCATGCAATGATTTCTGGCCTCATGAGATTCCAGGTGAGTTGTTTTCTTTAATAGCTCATTTCCACTGAGCGTTATGGTTCAGTACTGTACAATACGCTTTCATGTTCATTTCCACTGTCAAAGGTAACAAAATAGTGAACTGCATCATACAATTTTTTGTCCCCCCCCCCCCTTTTCCTAGGGGTAGGGGAGTGTAAAACAAAATTACAAAGTGTGAAACACTTTTACGAAGCTCGTGACAAATTTACATTTTGAAAAACATTTTTACCTATCAAAAGACACAATTATATAGGAAAAACAATTTTATCAAGGACGAAACAAATTTACATTTTAGAAAAAAATTAACAAGACGCAAAACACTTTTACCAGTCCCGAAACAAATTTACAATTACAGATTCTTTACGGAAAGGGAATGTACCACACACACCGGAAGTGATGCGAAATGTACCACACAGCGGAATGTATCAGCTCGTATGTGACTTTGTAGACACAGGTTAACAGTCTACAACTATAAATATCATGGTTTGACCAACTGCGATAACATCGTTTTGCCATTTAGAGCTATTCTGAGAAAATATCAGCATGAGAGAATGTGGAAACATGTAAACGCAAGTACATGGAAACAAGTTAACACAAGTCCACAAGCACAGCACGACATATGTTGACTGATAAAGTTATCAAAACTGACCTCAACATGTACTCCGGAATAGCTCAGTTAGATAGGTCAATTGCTACATGTGCTGAACATTTTGACTTGGGTTCGAATCCCGTTGATGACATGTCAGTTGTAATTATTTCTTTATATTAATTTTGGTTTATATACTGTTCTGCCACACACATTTTAAAATCAATAATGTTTACACTGACACTGATACCCAGTAATAAGAATATTTATTTGGTATGGGCATGTTTTGTTACTGTGAAAAAGTGACAAATCTGCCAATCTGCAAACGTGAATAGTTTACATCTGGAAAGGGGCACCAGTTAACACGGACGCCAGTTAAACCATAACACCAGCTTCGTTTAGTTTACTATTAAGAGTCCTCAAGCAGATGTTTACACTGTGTAGACTTGACATCATGTCCACGATTACAGCGTACGAGTGGCACTCGTTGAAATATTGAACACATTGATGCAGTATGTCTGGTGTTTCTGTCTGATCTGCGTCCTTTATAAACTCCAAACACTGACCACATGTAAAGCAAAACCGCGTTAAGCTGCTCATGTGTTTGCCACAAAACAACCCTCGACCGCAGTCCATGTTCGGTCACCATAAACTTTATTTACGCCATGTACTCCACAACACGAATTTACCGCGCTCACTACCAACGACAACAACACTTTCCCCGTGTGACTTCTGGTGTGTGGTACATTCCGTGTGACTTCCGGTGTGTGGTACATTCCCTTTCTGTAAAGAATCTGTAATTGTAAATTTGTTTCGGGACTGGTAAAAGTGTTTTGCGTCTTGTTAATTTGTTTCTAAAATGTAAATTTGTTTCGTCCTTGGTTAAATCGTTTCTCCTATAAACTGGTTTCTTTACAACAGCATCTTTGGATATATTTTCTGCTGGAGATACTGTTGTCCTAAAAAACAAACAAACAAAAAAACATTAAAAAAATCGGACATATGCCATAGGAACTTTATAGCAAAAAAATTGGCAGTTTTAAAACCTTGACTTTTCCAAACCGCGGTATACCTTAAAAAAACGGTTATTTTCCCATGCCTAGTCCCCATCGATGTTATTTAAAAGTAATCCCTCACTTTACAATATTAAAGTGTCAGAATTGTAATGCGCTACATTTCTTTTGCGTTGCTTTCACTTAAATAACTGCACTTTAAAAACTGCACAATTCATTCATGTTGTCCCAACGCAAATCGATTAAGTCAACTTTATTGCTTTTAGTGGATTTAACCTAAAACAATTAAGTTGTCTAAAATGTTTTCCTTTTATATGAAAAAAGGGGTGAAAGGGTCGGGCTTCATGACCAGCCAAAATATGGGTCTCATTAACAAACCAGTTGAGATGTGTGTCTGACGTCAACACAAGCACCATTCTATTTTACAATATTCTAAGTCAGCATGAAATTAAAATGGACTCTTCTTATTTTATTTGTATACAGTAGTGTTTGCTATAAACAATATATCTGTGCACATGGAATGCTTTAAGGGTGGGGTTATCAGTGCATTACTGTGTGTTCACACTGAAGGCGCGAGAGCATCAAAGTAGCCAGAAGTCATTACTTTTCAATGGGAGCTGGCAGTGATAAGCGTCGAGGAGAGTTGAAATCAAGTCAACTTTATGGTAATGAGTAGGGTCATACGGAATCTGCGGGCATTTTTTGCTGTTTCTGTGCGGAATTGTGTTAAAAATCTGTGGATTTATGTGGAATTATTTTGGGAGTATCATAACTAAAACCTTAATATATTAAATATAAAGTAATACCTTTTTAACTTTTATTTAATGTTTAAAATGCAAATCCAATTAGATCCACTTTATTTGGTAAACAAAGCAAGTCTCTCATATAACACATTTACACAGAATCAATGATGGGCTAAAAATCTGGGGAATTCTGCACGCGCAGATTCCGTGTGGGCCTAGTAATGAGCTATGACGCAGTTCAGAGGCAAGCAATCAGAATGTAAAAGTCCGCCACTTGTGAGGATTCCAGAGAACACAGTCCTGTGAACTTTGGTTCCAACCACAGTTGTTCTCAAGGGTTTGAATATTACGGTCACCAGATTTCCAGTTAATTACGAAGTTTTCTTAAAGGGACATAAGTAAAAAAGGTTACTGGCAAGTTACTGATGTGCATTAATGTTATATACGTTTTTTTTAAGCAGGAATCTCATGCTAACTATAACAACAGTACAAAACACTACTGCTGCTTCGGAATATTTCAGACATATGGGCACATATTGGATAAGTGGAGCAAAGCCACACCACACACAACAAGTTGATCTTCCATAATTAAATGAATTTGATTAAAAGTGCACAACATTTTCACGCTAGAAGCATGTTTTTTTAATGAGGGAACCTAAAACAATTGTCTAAAATATTTTCCTTTTATATGAAAAAAGGGGTGAAAGGGTCGGGCTTCATGACCAGGCAAAATATGGGTCTCATTACCAAACCAGTTGAGATGTGTGTCTGTCTGTCAACACAAGCACCATTCTACTTTACACTATTCTAATTCAGCATAAAATTAATTACATATATCACTGATTTGCTGATATATGCTGCATCAGCCCCTTTAAATGCGAGATCAATGTAGGGAATTTTGACGCTCTTGCTGGCAGAGCAGTGAAGGCAGACATCGTTGTCACTAGCCTATCCAGAGCGAACTTTGACATTCTTGCCACTTTCAGTGTGAACGCACAGTTAGGATGGGACTATCAGTGGTTTAGGGCTAACAGTGGAGTGCCTTCATGGGAGGCAGCAGTTCTAATGAATTTAATCTGATTTTGTATGTACAATTTTGCTTCTTGTTTTTGTCATCAACGGGCATTTAAAAACATTCTGCGCCAGAGGTGGCATGCCTATGGTGATTCCAGTGGACAGTAATACTCCACAAACATACAAACTGGCATTCAAATCTTCCTCCATTTTGTCAGCAGCACCATTTTGTCTTTTAATGATCCAGTCATTTCCTAAACTTAAATGCACTGCCCTACATTTTTTTTTCTCAATTCAGAAACCATTTCAATCAGATGTGTCACAATAGAGAAAAAAAAGGCCAAACTTAACTTCCTTTCATGCTGACTTTAAGATTCAAAGAATATTACTAATACCGATTACACATTAAACATTAGCTGTCCCAATCTAGTTTGTGTCGCAATAAAATAATAGTAAAGTGCTATAAGCCATCACAGATGAGTAGGTCAAATAGAATTTCAATCGATCTTTATAAATGACAAAGTGTGTGCTGCCTGCCACCACATTTCTGTTTGTTTTTGTGCTGTTAGTAACATTTCGACTTTAAAACACTACTCATGATTGATTATCTCAGCTGACGTTCTCATTCTTATTTGCTATTGACATTTCATTACTTGTCTCTAGTCCTGTTATTAGTATTTATTTTCAGCTCTCTGCTTTGAGACACTGGGTTCAGCTTTGGGCTGGTCTAGCCTATAGCTTAGCAGCACCCACTGGGTAGGCAGAATAAAGATAGTAAGGCCCCATCTGATTGGTCATATTTGGATAAAATATGCAACACACAATTATTTGA